>NC_053490.1:18344751-18644751 GCF_905171775.1 Rana temporaria
ACCCCTTTAAAATTACACAGTACCCTGCATCACTGCATCCCTTTACATTACACAACACCCTGCATCACAGGACCCCTTTACATCTCATAGCCCCCTGCACCTCTGAACCCTTTTACATTACACAGCCCCCTGCACCACTGGACCCCTTTACATCACATAGCCCCCTGCACCTCTGGACCCCTGCACCTCTGGACCCCTTTACATTACACAGCACCCTGCATCACTGGACCCCTTTACATTACACAGCACCCTGCACCTCTGGACCCCTTTACATTACACAGCACCCTGCATCACTGGACCCCTTTACATTACACAGCACCCTGCACCTCTGGACCCCTTTACATTACACAGCACCCTGCATCACTGGACCCCTTTACATTACACAGCACCCTGCACCTCTGGACCCCTTTACATTACACAGCACCCTGCATCACTGGACCCCTTTACATTACACAGCACCCTGCATCACTGGACCCCTTTACATCACATAGCCCCCTGCACCCTTTTACACTTCACAGCCCTCTGCACCCCTTTACATTACACAGCACCCTGCATCACTGCACCCCTTTTACATTACACAGCCACCTGCACCTCTGGACCCCTGCATGTTACACAGACCCCCCTTCAGTGCAGACACCCCCTCAGTGCAGACACACCCCCCCTCAGTGCAACCCCCCCTCAGTGCAAATCCCCCCCTCAGTGCAACCCCCCCTCAGTGCAAACCCCTTCGTTGCAACCCCCCAGTGCAAACACCCCCCCTTAGTACAAACCCCCCACCCCTTCAGTGAAATCCCCCCAGGTGCAAACACCCCCCTCCCCATTCAGTACCTCAGATCATCGCATGCAGCACCAAGGCACATGGACAGAAGGTCCCCTCGGCCCCTCCCCCTCTGTACACACAAACCGAGAGGAGTGGGCTGTGCCTGTGTGCCGACTGCCGACCACCGCTAACAGCCCGTGGCTGTGAGAGGAGGGGATGGATGGTGCTGCGGTGTCACCCTGCAACCCCCCTCCTCTTGTACCGCGGCGCTCGGTGCTCCAATTCCGCGGCACTCATCGCTGCAGCCGCGGGGGGGGGGGGAGCCGGCCCCCCCCCCCCACATGTCAGCTAAAAAAAAAAATTTTAAATTATTTTTTTTTTAAATCGGGATGGTGTCACCCCTCTAGTGGGTGTCACCCGGGGCAGCCCGCACCCCCTAGCAACGCCTGTGTGTGTATATGTATGTACTGTATGTCTGTGTGTGCACGTATGTATGCATGTGTGCATGTATGTATGCATATGTATGTATGTGTGTGTGCATGTATGTATGTATGTGAATGTGTTTATCAGTGGCGGTGCGCCCATAAGGGTGCATGGGTGCCACCTCCTCTCTCCAGCCACCCCATCTATGACTAATGGATAGATTCATGCATAGCATGAATCTATCCATGGTTACCGCTGCCACCCCCATATTTAGATGTCCGGCCCCTTTTCGGGCGCTGGGGTTGAAGCACCTGATTAGAGCCATAGGCGCTAATAGGCTTCAAAATAGGTGAACTGCGAGCGCCATGCTGGGAGCTCACAGTCCACCCAGGTGTGTTAGAAGGGCAAATTAATATTCACTTTTCTAACACTGAACCACCTCTCCACCAATCAGGTGTGCGGGTCTATTACCCGTCACCTGATTGGCTTAAAACGATAGGAGCGGCTATTGGACGATTATCAGGAGGAGAGGAAGGGAGATGAGGACGGCAGGAGATGCATGGAGGACCCCGCTCGTGGCGGTCACCTGCTGCCCCACGAGACAGGGTAAGTGCCGGCCGAGCGGGCAGGGGGATTCACAGTGATGGCATTCGATGGCACAGTTGCAGCATGGCAGCATTTAATGGGCACACCGGCATTTGATGGGCACACTGGCGGCATTTAATGGACACAGTGGCAGCATTTGATGAGCCTAGTGGCAGCATTTGATGGCACAGTGACGGCATTTAAATGGGCACAGTGGCAGTGTTTGGCACAGTGGCAGAGTTTGATGGGCACAGTGGCAGCATTTGATGGGAACAGTGGTGGTGTTTGATGGCACAGTGGCAGAGTTTGATGGGCACAGTGGCAGCATTTGATTGGCACAGTGGCGGCATTTGATGGGCACAGTGGCGGCATTTGATGGGCACAGTGGCGGCATTTGATGGGCACAGTGGCGGCATTTGATGGGCACAGTGGCAGCATTTGATGGGCACAGTGGCAGCATTTGATGGGCACAGTGGCAGCATTTCATGGGAACAGTGGTGGCGTTTGGTGGCACAGTGGCAGCTTTTGATGGACACAGTGGCAGCATTTAATGGGCACAGTGGCAGCTTTTGATGGGCAGGGTGGCTGTAAATGAAGGGCACAGTGGCTGCAAATGATGTTTTTTTAAGAATTTTTCAGTTTGCTTACGCCCCCCTAAAAAATTTGAGCACCAGCCGCCACTAGTTTATATGTGCATGCATATGTGCATTTATATATATGTGTGTGTTTTTATATGTGTTTGTGTTTACATGTATGTACGCACATTTTATGTATGCGCTTTTAATCCTGACCCCCTATATGTGTACAATCAGAACCTACTTGTTTATTTATTTTTTGATTGTTCATAGTACCAGCAAAAAAAGTCTGTTCCTCCAAAAAGCGATCCATGCTCAGATCGCTTTTCAGAGGCATTTGACAGCCGGTAAAGAGGCAATATCTTGCCTACTGACCGCCTGTTTTAACCCCTTAAATGCATCATCGCTATGCTGCAACTGCATGCAATGCACACAAATGCAGGGGGGTTTGCAGTATAGCCCCATTCACCTAGGGGTATACTTCAAGGGTGCCCTGACTGGAAAAAGATTGAGAAACACCGACATAGAGGAACCGATGCCTCCATTTTCCTCCTGCAGCCTCTGAATGCCTGCAGGAGGGAGAGGAGGAGAAGCAGGGGGAACTGGAGAAATCGGTTCCTTTATATGCAACCACCCACTTGCAACCGGGTCCTGTTCCGCCACCGGGCTCGGAGAAAAGAGCCCTGTCCGGGGGTCAGGGGGGCCCTTCATGGTTTCTTGCATCGGGGCCCAGAAGGTTCTAGTTACGCCACTGGTGTGAGAGTTGGTGATAAGTCCCAGACTGCCATGTTCTGTATGGATGCATCTTATTGGATGAAGTCACGGTTCAGCCAACAATTTCCACAAAGCTACTTTTCAGAGCAAAAGATGTCGGGCGAGGCGCATGCTCCCAAGATGGCCGCCGACTTCTAGAGCTCCGCTCCACCACAGCCCAAAATTGATCACCGGAGCTGACCGAGCGCTCCATCGGCCCTGCCACCGGGATATTTGTGAAGGGGAAACCCCCAGGAACACGCGGATGTCCTCCCCGCTGGTCAGGAGGGATCTCTCGAGCCAGATGGCGGAGGCGCCCGGCCCCCTCAGCTACGCTAAGATGGCGGCGGCTACACGAGGCCCGCCTGCCTTGGATCCCACATCCGACCAGGACCTGGTCCAGCTACATTCGCCAGGTACCGATTATCCCCCGCTGATACTGGCCATCTCCCCATCCTCCACTGAATCCTTATTGGGTAGAATGGGAGCTGGCTGTCCCACTACCCCCATGCTGGATCCTCACACAGGCCTGCTGCTCTCAGTGAGTGAAGCACAGGTGGAGGCCCCAATTCCCACTGACTTTCCTTCTATGATTTCTGCTTTTTCCCAGATGCTATCCAAAAGCCTGGCCCTGAATGCAGCACAGATAACCTCCTCTATACATGCGGATCTGCAACAGATAGGCCTGAGAATGGACAATATTGAGCAGAAGGCTGACCAAGCAGTGCTTAGGATTAACCAGAATTCAGCCAGTCTCCATGATGTACAGGACCAGTTAGAAACTGCATTTGCAACGATCGACGATCTCGAGAACAGACAGAGAAGGTACAACTTCAGAATACGGGGGCTCCCGGAATCAGAAAAGGAGGTGTAGGCTGCAGTGAAATCCCTTATTAAGAACCTAATCCCTGACATTGCTGAACACCGCCTTGAACTGGACAGGGCTTATAGAGCACTTCAGGCCCCTCGCTCAGACGGTTTGCCCAGAGACATCATTGTAAAACCTAATTTCTACTCAGTTAAGGAGGAAGGGATGAGAAAATCTAGATCTGCTGACAGTCTCACCCTCCATGGACACAAGATTCAGAAATTTGCGGACCTTTCTCCATATACGGTCCAAAAGAGGCGAGCACTCAAGCCGTTGCTTCAGGTTCTGATGGACAGAGGTATTACATACAGATGGTTCTTCCCTCTCTGCCTGAACTTTTCTTACAAAACCAAAATCTTTGACTTCTCCTCATTTGCGGAAGGTGAGCGTCTCCTGACCCATCTTGGGCTGCTCCACCTGAATCCCCCTCCTGCACAGGCCAATAGAGATACCCCCACGTCTGCAAAGAGGCCCCCACCAGCAAGCCTGCTGCAGCAGACCTGGATGAAACATGGTTCCAAGTGTACTAAAGAAAATCTACCGCCATGAAAGTACTATACAGCTTTTTGTTTTATTTTTGCTTTTTTCGTCCTGTTTTTTCACTTGGTTCGGGACACTGGACTAGGACTGGTCCTCCTTCCCTAGAACTGTTTTGGGATTCGTCCACACCGTTCTGGCAATGATAGTCCATGTTGGATCTGACTTATTTTTTTTTTTTCAGAATTACACAACCACTTTTATGGACAACCCGGACTGGGACTTGGTAGGGGGGTGGGGAGGGACATTCATATTACTGACCCCAGGCGGGATTGTTTAGGGCTGCCAAGCAGCCCGGTGTTATGTTCTCACCTAATCTAACATGCAAATTTAGTCAGAAACTCTGTACGGGTTTACTGTTCAATTGTTGAATTTTTGGAGCCGCCAGGCTGTCTCCTCTTCCTGGGGGATATGGGTTGATTTATGGATTACGCTGAATAGTGTTCTGACTGGAATGCACTGATTTTTTTTTTTCCCTTGGCTCTGTTTGAAATGGCACTTTCGGAGTTACAGTGTGGTCATAAAGCTAATGTATGAGGTGACCTGCCTGCCTTCTGGCTCTACAACCCGGGAGGGGGATGTCGGTTGGTCTTAAATAGAGTTGAGCGGACACCTGGATGTTCGGGTTCGGACCCGAACCCGGACTTTGAAAAAAAAATTCAGGTTCGGGACCGAACCCGAACCCAGGCTTTGACCCGGACCCGAACCCCATTGAAGTCAATGGGGACCCGGACTTTTGACTACAAAAATGTCTCTAAAAAACTAAGGCAAAGGGCTGGAGGGCTGCAAATAACAGCAAAATGTCGGCAAGAGCATGGCAAGTACTCTGGAAATAAATGTGGATAGGGAAATAACTTAAAATAACATAACAAAATAAAAATAAAAAATATAATGATTTTGACCTTGGAGGACGAGGTCCATACAGTTTTGTTCAAAATTATTCAACCCCCCAATGCTGTAAAGGATTTTAGGGAATTTAGTGTACATTTGTAATTGTATTCAGAATGAAATCCTACAAGGACTTCTTAGACCCCGTACACACGACCAAACATGTATGCTGAAACTGGTCCGTGTGTAGGCGCGAGCGGGCAGATATCCTGCAAACATTTGCCCGCCGGGCCTTTTCCCAGCAGACAAATATTCCTGGACGTGTTTTAAAACCGTCCGCTGGAATCCTGCCCACTCGGACATGTACGGTCGTCAGTACAGACCTACGGTACATGTCCGAGCGCCCGCCGTCCCTCGCATGCGTCGAATGAGTTCGACGCATGCGTGGAAGCATTTAAATGGCAGGCCCGCCCACGTCGCCGTGTCATCGCCGCGTCATCGTCGCGGCGATGACGCGACCACGCCCCGCGTATTGTTTACGCGCGGACTTCTATACGATGGTTAGTACAGCCATCGTACAGAAGCCCTCGGGCAGACATGTATGGTGAAAACGGTCCGACGGACCGGTTTCATCGTACATGTTTGCTCGTTAGTACCCGGCCTTAAAGAACCATATGCAACTAATATGACATCAATTGGTTTTGTAATACAGTAGTAAATGCAAAATTCAAGGCAAAGGGCACTGTTGAAACGCTACCTGGTCGTGGTAGAAAGAAGATGCTGACTTCGACTGTTGTGCGCTACCTGAAGCGTAGAGTGGAAGAAAGTCCCCGTGTGACTGCTGAGCAACTGAGAAAAGATTTGACAGATGTGGGTACTGAAGTTTCTGCTCAGACTACGGCGCACACTGCGTAATGAAGGCCTCCATGCCAGAACTCCCAGGCACACCCCCTTGCTGTCTCCAAAGAATAAGAAGAGTCGACTGCAGTATGCCAAAAGTCATGTGGGCAAGCCACACAAGTTTTGGGATTGTGTTCTGTGGACTGATGAAACAAAATTAGAACTGTTTGGGCCCATGGATCAACGCTATGTTTGGAGGAGGAAGAACAAGGCCTATGATGAAAAGAACACCTTACCTACTGTGAAGCATGGCGGGGGGTCAATCATGCTTTGGGCCTTTTTTGCTTCTGCAGGTACAGGGAAGCTTGAGCGTGTGCAAGGTACCATGAATTCTCTTCAGTACCAGGAGATATTGGATGACAATGTGATGCAGTCCGTCACAAACCTGAGGCTTGGGAGACGTTGGACCTTTCAACAGGACAATGATCCTAAGCATACCTCCAAGTCCACTAGAACATGGTTGCAGATTAAAGGCTGGAACATTTTGGAGTGGCCATCGCAGTCACCAGACTTAAATCCGATTGAGAACCTCTGGTGGGACTTAACCACTTCCCGACCGCCTCATGTAGATATACGTTGGCAGAATGGCACGGACAGGCACATCAACGTACCTGTACGTGCCTGCCTAGACGTGGGTCGGGGGTCCGATCGGGACCCCCCCCGCTACAGGCGGCGGTCGGGTTTCCTCGGGGAGCGATCCGGGACGACGGCGCGGCTATTTGTTTATAGCCGCTCCGTCGCGATCGCTCCCCGGAGCTGAAGAACGGGGAGAGCCGTATGTAAACACAGCTTCCCCGTGCTTCACTATGGCGCTGCATCGATCGAGTGATCCCCTTTATAGGAGAGACTCGATCGATGACGTCATTCCTACAGCCACACCCCCCTACAGTTGTAAACACACACTAAGTGTACACTAAATCCTACAGCGCCACCTGTGGTTAACTCCCAAACTGCAACTGTCATTTTCACCATAAAGAATGCAATTTAAATGCATTTTTTGCTGTGAAAATGACAATGGTCCCAAAAATGTGTCAAAATGGTCCGAAGTGTCCGCCATAATGTCGCAGTCACGAAAAAAATCGCTGATCGCCGCCATTAGTAGTAAAAAAAAAAAAATTAATAAAAATGCAATAAAACGATGCCCTATTTTGTAAACGCTATAAATTTTGCACAAACCAATCGATAAACGCTTATTGCGATTTTTTTTTTACCAAAAATAGGTAGAAGAATACGTATCGGCCTAAACTGAGGAAATTTTTTTTTTATAAATATGTTTTTGGGGGATATTTATTATAGCAAAAAGTAAAAAATATTGCATTTTTTTCAAAATTGTCGCTCTATTTTTGTTTATAGCGCAAAAAATAAAAACCGCAGAGGTGATCAAATACCACCAAAAGAAAGCTCTATTTGTGGGGAAAAAAGGACGCCAATTTTATTTGGGAGCCACGTCGAACGACCGCGCAATTGTCTGTTAAAGCGACGCAGTCCCGAACTGTAAAAACCCCTTGGGTCTTTAGGCAGCATATTGGTACGAGGCTTAAGTGGTTAAAGAAAGCAGTTGCAGTGCGCAAGCCTAAGAATGTGACTGAAGGTGGAAGTGGCGGTGGAGGAGGAGGAGGAGGAGGTAGCCAACACAGCAGGTTTTGGTTTTTAATTGATTTATTTTGTAAATTAGGGTAAACCCCAAAATAGTGAGACAGATCTAGGGTTGCTACCTCATCCCTTTAAACCTGAACACAGAGTAATTACACAGGTTCTGGGGCTAATTTAATGTCGATAAGGCACCAAGTGAGTTTAATTAGCAGCACCTTAATCAGCCAGAGAACCTGTGTAATTAATATGTTTTTGCTTTTAAAGGGATGAGATGGCAACCCTAGAAAGATCAGAAAAAAAACAATGGCTGGGTAAGGCCGGCCCGGTGTCTATTCTGCACAAGGTACGGACAAGTCCTGTGGGATCCATGCCTGGTTCATTTTAATGAACGTGAGCTTGTCCACATTGGCTCTGGACAGGCGGCTGCGCTTGTCTGTGATAACGCCCCCTGCCGTGCTAAATACACGTTCAGACAATACACTGGCCGCAGGGCAGGCCAGCACCTCCAAGGCGTAAAGGGCAAGCTCAGGCCATGTGCCCAATTTGGAGACCCAGAAGTTTAAGGGGGCATAGCCATCATTCAGTACGTGTAGGCGTGTGCACACATACTGCTCCACCATGTTGCTGAAATGCTGCCTCCTGCTAAAACGTTCCATATCAGCTGGTTGTGCTGTTTGTTGTGGCGTGCTGACAAAGCTTTTCCACATTTCGGCAATGCTAACCCTGCCTTCTGAGGTGCTGGCGGTGCCCCTGCTGCGTTGGCGACCTCTTCCTCCTCTTCTGCCTTCGCCTTCTGCTTCCACTGTGCCCCCGCTGCCAGGTGGGAATTGCACCAGCAGCGCGTCTACCAGCGTGCGCTTGTACTCGCGCATCTTGCGTTCACGCTCCAGTGAGGGGATTAAGGACGGTACATTGTCCTTGTAACGGGGATCCAGCAGCGTGGCCACCCAGTAATCAGCACCAGTTATAATGTGCGAAACACGCCGGTCGTTGCGGAGACACTGCAGCATGTAATTGCTCATGTGTGCCAGGCTGCCCAGAGTCAACGAACAGCTGTCCTCTGTGGGAGGTGTATCATCTGTGTCCTCTGTATCCCCCCAGCCACGCACCAGTAATGGCCATGAGCTGGTCTGGATGCCATCCTGCTGTGAACATGGTTACTCCTCCTCCTCCATGTCTTCCTCCTCCTCATCCTCCACCGCGTCATCCTCCAGAACTGTGCCCTTGCTGGACAATTGTGTACCTGGCCTTTGTTGGTGCACGAACCCACCCTCTGAGCCACGTGTGAATGACTGCCCTGAAAGCCTTGGAAATGATCCCGATTCCTCCTCCTCCTGTGCCACATCCTCTTCCATCATCGCCCGTAGCGTTTTTTCAAGGAGGCATAGAACTGGGATAGTCATGCTGAGAGCGGCGTCATTGGCACTGGCCATGTTGGTGGAGTACTCAAAACAGCCCAACAAGGCACACAGGTCTCGCATGGAGGCCCAGTTATTGGTGGTAAAGTGGTTCTGTTCCGCAGAGCGACTCACGCGTGCGTGCTGCAGCTGGAACTCCACTATCGCCTGCTGCTGCTCGCACAGTCTGGCCAGCATGTGCAAGGTGGAGTTCCACCTTGTGGGCACATCACATATGAGGCGGTGAGCGGGAAGGCCGAAGTTATGCTGCAGCGCTGCCAGGCGAGCAGCAGCAGGGTGAGAACGCCGAAAGTGCGCACAGACGGCCGGCACTTTCTGCAGCAGCTGTGGCATATCGGGGTAAGTTTTCAGGAAACTCTGCACCACCAAATTCAGCACATGCGTCAGGCAAGGGATGTGCGTCAAACCAGCTAGGCTCAGAGCTGCTACGAGATTTCGCCCATTATCGCACACCACCAGGCCCGGCTTGAGGCTCACTGACGCCAACCACTCATCGGTCTGTTGTTCCATGTCCCTCCACAACTCCTGCGCGGTGTGTGGTTTTTCCCCCCAACAGGAAAGTTTTAAAACTGCCTGCTGGCGTTTACCCATGGCTGTGCTGAAGTTGGTGGTGAATTTGTTACGCTGACTGGATGAGGAGGCGGTAGAGGATGAGGAAGCGGAGTAGAAGAAGTTAGGAACAGGAGGCAAACTGAAGCGCCCTGCAATCCTCGGTGGTAGAAGGACATGCGCCAAACTGCTATCCGCCTCAGGCCCAGCCGCCACTACATTTACCCAGTGCGCTGTTAGGGAGATGTAACGTCCCTGACCGTGCTTACTGGTCCAGGTATCCGTAGTTAGGTGGACCTTGGCACAGATGGCATTGCGCAGTGCACACCTGATTTTGTCCCCCACTTGGTTGTGCAGGGAAGGAATGGCTCGCCTAGAAAAGTAGTGGCGGCTGGGCACGACGTACTGTGGGACAGCCAATGCCATCAGGCTTTTAAAACTATGCGTCTCCACCAGACTGAATGACAGCATTTCGAAGGCCAGTAATTTTGAAATGCTGGCATTCAGGACCAGGAATCGCGGGTGGGTAGAGGGGTACTTCCTCTTACGCTCCAGTGTTTGGGAGATGGAGAGCTGAATGCTTCCATGGGACATTGTGGAGATGTTTGGTGACCCAGGTGGTAGTGTTGCTTGCCGGTCCTCTAATTGAGGGGTGGCAGGTGGCACTGTCACTACGGAGGTGGATGAAGAGGCAGAGAGGCCCGAGACTGATGCAGAAGAGGAAGCAGGAGGAGCCAGAGACCTTTCTTGGTTTTTGAGGTGTCTACTCCACTGCAGCTCGTGCTTTGCACTTAGATGCCTGGTCATGCAGGTTGTGCTCAGGTTGAGAACGTTTATGCCTCGCTTCAGGCTCTGATTGCACAACGTGCAAACCACGCGTGTCTTGTCATCAGCACATTGTGTGAAGAACTGCCACGCTAGGGAACTTCTTGGACCTGGCTTTGGTGTGCTCGGTCCCTTGCTGCGTTGGGCAGTAGCAGGCGTACTGTCTAGGGGACGGACGCTCTGCTTTGGCACCCTGCTCCCTCTTCTGCTGTGCTGGTGGCTCTGTGCGACCACCGCCTCTTCCTCCGAACTACACGGGTCACCTGCATGAGGTTGATTCCATGTCGGGTCGAGGACCTCATCGTCCTGCACATCATCTTCCACCCAGTCTTCACCACTGCCCTCTTTGTCGGTCTGCACAATTGCAAAAGCACCAGCAGTTGGCAACTGTGTTTCATCATCATCCAAGACGTGCTGTCATGGTCCCCCCATGTACTCATCTTGAAATATAAGTGGTTGGGCATCGGTGCACTCAATCTCTTCCCCTTCTGGGGCTGGGCTAGGTGGATGGCCCTGGGAACACATGCTAACAGACTCATCAAAAAGAAGAAGAGACTGCTGCATGCTTTGGGGCTCAGACTGCTTGGCTGATTTGCAAGGGGGTGAGGTGAAAGACTGATGGTGGACATCGGCTGCAAGCGCCAATAGGGTGACCACATTTCCAAACTGACATTCAGGGACACCCCCACCCCCCCCAAAAAATATGTTTTTTTACATATTTGTTTGCGTATTTTGGGGGCAGGGGCGTATCATGAAATCAGTGGGCCTGTGTGCAAGATCAAAAGAGGGCCCTGGGCCCCATCAAATGCTGCCACTGTGCCCCATCTAATGCAGCCACTTGTGCCCCATCAAATGCAGTCACTTGTGCCCGTCAAATGCCACCACTGTGCCCCATCTAATGCCGCCACTGCTCCCATCATATGCCGCCACTGTTCCCATCAAATGCAATCACTTGTGCCCCATCAAATGCCACCACTGTGCCCTATCCAATGCCACCACTGTGCCCCATTATATGCAATCACTTGTGCCATCATATGCAATCACTTGTGCCATCAAATGCAATCACTTGTGCCATCAAATGCAATCACTTGTGCCATCAAATGCAGCCACTGTGCCCCATCTAATGCCGCCACTGTTCCCCATCAAATGCAGCCACTGTTCCCCATCAAATGCAGCCACTGTTCCCCATCAAATGCCACCACTGTGCCCCATCAAATGCTGCCAGTGTGTCCAGCAATTGTTGCTACTGTGCCCCATCTGATGCTGCCAGTGTGCCGATCAATTGTCGCTACTGTGCCCCATCAAATGCTGCCAATGTGCCTATCAATTGTCGCTACTGTGCCCCATCAGATGCTTCCAGTGTGCCCATGAATTGTCGCTACTGTGCCCCCATCAGATGCTGCCAGTGTGCCCATGAATTGTCGCTATTGTGCCCCATCAAATGCCAGTGTGCCCATGAATTGTCGCTACTGTGCCCCCATCAGATGCTGCCAGTGTGCCCATGAATTGTCGCTATGGTGCCCCATCAAATGCCAGTGTGCCCATGAATTGTCGCTACTGTGCCCCCATCAGATGCTGCCAGTGTGCCCATGAATTGTCGCTATTGTGCCCCATCAAATGCCAGTGTGCCCATGAATTGTCGCTACTGTGCCCCCATCAGATGCTGCCAGTGTGCCCATAAATTGTCGCTACTGTGCCCCATCAAATGCCAGTGTGCCCATAAATTGTCGCTACTGTGCCCCATCAAATGCCAGTGTGCCCATAAATTGTCGCTACTGTGCCCCATCAAATGCCAGTGTGCCCATAAATTGTTGCTACTGTGCCCCATCAAATGCCAGTGTGCCCATGAATTGTCGCTACTGTGCCCCATCAGATGCTGCCAGTGTGCCCATGAATTGTCGCTACTGTGCCCCATCAAATGCCAGTGTGCCCATGAATTGTCGCTACTGTGCCCCCCATCAGATGCTGCCAGTGTGCCCATGAATTGTCGCTATTGTGCCCCATCAAATGCCAGTGTGCCCATAAATTGTCGCCACTGTGCCCCATCAAATGCCAGTGTGCCCATAAATTGTTGCTACTGTGCCCCATCAAATGCCAGTGTGCCCATGAATTGTCGCTATGGTGCCCCATCAAATGCCAGTGTGCCCATGAATTGTCGCTACTGTGCCCCCATCAGATGCTGCCAGTGTGCCCATGAATTGTCGCTATTGTGCCCCATCAAATGCCAGTGTGCCCATGAATTGTCGCTACTGTGCCCCCATCAGATGCTGCCAGTGTGCCCATAAATTGTCGCTACTGTGCCCCATCAAATGCCAGTGTGCCCATAAATTGTCGCTACTGTGCCCCATCAAATGCCAGTGTGCCCATAAATTGTCGCTACTGTGCCCCATCAAATGCCAGTGTGCCCATAAATTGTTGCTACTGTGCCCCATCAAATGCCAGTGTGCCCATGAATTGTCGCTACTGTGCCCCATCAGATGCTGCCAGTGTGCCCATGAATTGTCGCTACTGTGCCCCATCAAATGCCAGTGTGCCCATGAATTGTCGCTACTGTGCCCCCCATCAGATGCTGCCAGTGTGCCCATGAATTGTCGCTATTGTGCCCCATCAAATGCCAGTGTGCCCATAAATTGTCGCCACTGTGCCCCATCAAATGCCAGTGTGCCCATAAATTGTTGCTACTGTGCCCCATCAAATGCCAGTGTGCCCATGAATTGTCGCTACTGTGCCCCCCATCAGATGCTGCCAGTGTGCCCATGAATTGTCGCTACTGTGCCCCATCAAATGCCAGTGTGCCCATGAATTGTCGCTACTGTGCCCCCCATCAGATGCTGCCAGTGTGCCCATGAATTGTCGCTATTGTGCCCCATCAAATGCCAGTGTGCCCATAAATTGTCGCTACTGTGCCCCATCAAATGCCAGTGTGCCCATAGATTGTCGCTACTGTGCCCCATCAAATGCCAGTGTGCCCATAGATTGTCGCTACTGTGCCCCATCAAATGCCAGTGTGCCCATAGATTGTCGCTACTGTGCCCCAACAGATGCTGCCACCCAGTGTCAATTGCCCCTATTTGCTCACCTTTTGGAGTCATATAATGGAGATGGAGTGACTGTCTCCTCGTCTGGTCACTGGTGGTGGTGGAGCAGGGCAGGGCAGTCTTCAGCCAGCGTTGGGCCGGTGTTCTCTTTTGGTTCCAGTCAGGACTAGAGGAGGCACTGGCGTCTGGCAGGCAGTGAATCGGGCCGCTCGGGCGGGAGGAGCAGGAGCCTGCCTGGGCCGCTGGGCGGTGGAGGAGGTCAGACCGGCGGAGATGTGTCTGTGTGACCGTCGGACGGTGGGAGACTCTGGGAGATGTCACAGGCTCGCAGCGGGAGTCGCGGCGCCGGGGGGACTCACTCGCGGGAGGTCGGGACTCAGAGGAGGAGGAGGTCTTGGTCTGTGCCACTGCCGCGGTAGGTGACGGTGAGTGACTCACTGTCTCTGCCTGCCCTGTGCCCCTGTAACGAATCGATGCTGCTGCTCTCTCTGCTCCAAGAACCGCGGCTGGCCGCTGGAGGAGGAGGAGGTGGGGGTGGAGTCGGAGCTGCAGAGAGAGCGCGGGACGCGGTGACGTCACTGGTTGCTACACGCCAAGCGGGGCGGCCGTAGCAACCAGTGATTTAGAATGATTTCATTACAGCGGCACTGCGTGACTGCAGCAGCAGCGGCAGTGAGTTTGATTCCGGGACTCTCTATTGTCCCGGTTTGAAGGCTCCCGGAACACGGGACAAAAATGTAAATTACGGGACGATCCCGGGCAAACCGGGACACGTGGTCACCCTAGGCGCCAACTCTGAACTTTCAGCACAAGACTGGTTGGAAAACAATGTGAAGGAACTGGAGGCACTGTCAGCAACCCAATCTACTACCGCCTGTTCTGCTCCTGGCCTCAACATTCGTAGAGCTGGATTAGGCCCGACCAAATACCACTTCAGGCTCTGTCGGCTACTCGCACCTGAGAAAGGTGTTTCACTTGTGCGTGTAGCTGGCACAGATCGACCACGTCCTCTCCCTGTAACAGGAGCTCCACCAGCAGCACCACGACCGCGGCCACGTCCCTTATTTGACGTTTTCCTCATATTTCTCAAATTTAGGGTCTTGCCCTAATTTTGAGAAATTTTAAATATAAAAATAGTGTAATATGGTGAAATAGGCAGAGATTCACCTATATATTTCTCTACCTATAGCAAGAAGCAGGAACCCAGCCCTAAACAATGTACTAGTGGAGTGCTGGTGAAATGGGCAGAGATTCACCTATATATTTCTCAAATTTATGTTCATGCCCTAATTTTGAGAAATTTTAAATACAAAAATAGTGTAATATGGTGAAATAGGCAGAGATTCACCTATATATTTCTCTACCTATAGCAATAAGCAGGAAGCCAGCCCTAAACAATGTACTGCACAGACAGTATATCACAGGGGACAGTTGGAGTGCTGGTGAAATGGGCAGAGATTCACCTATATATTTCTCTACCTATAGCAATAAGCAGGAAGCCAGCCCTAAACAATGTACTGCACAGACAGTATATCACAGGGGACAGGTGGAGTGCTGGTGAAATTGGCAGAGATTCACCTATATATTTCTCTACCTATAGCAATAAGCAGGAAGCCAGCCCTAAACAATGTACTGGTGGAGTGCTGGTGAAATGGGCAGAGATTCACCTATATATTTCTCAAATTTAGGGACCTTGCCCTAAATTTGAGAAATTTTAAATACAAAAATAGTGTAAGCTGGTGAAATAGGCAGAGATTCACCTATATATTTCTCTGCCTATAGCAATAAGCAGGAAGCCAGCCCTAAACAATGTACTGCACAGACAGTATATCACAGGGGACAGGTAGAGTGCTGGTGAAATAGGCAGAGATTCACCTATATATTTCTCTACCTATAGCAAGAAGCAGGAACCCAGCCCTAAACAATGTACTGCACAGACAGTATATCACAGGGGACAGGTGGAGTGCTGGTGAAATGGGCAGAGATTCACCTATATATTTCTCTACCTATAGCAAGAAGCAGGAACCCAGCCCTAAACAATGTACTGCACAGACAGTATATCACAGGGGACAGGTGGAGTGTTGTTGAAATATACAGAGTCACCTATAGATTGCTGACTGTCCCTATAGGAAAATTTCTGGAAACCTGTCCCTGAACTATGTACTGGACACAAACACAGCATATCACAGGTGCACAGGTGGTGGCAGGTGGAGTGCTGTTGAAATATTCAGAGTCACCTATAGATTGCTGACTGTCCCTATAGGAAATTTTCTGGAAACCTGTCCCTGAACTATGTACTGGACACAAACACAGTATATCACAGGTGCACAGGTGGTGGCAGGTGGAGTGCTGTTGAAATATTCAGAGTCACCTATAGATTGCTGACTGTCCCTATAGGAAAATTTCTGGAAACCTGTCCCTGAACTATGTACTGGACACAAACACAGTATATCACAGGTGCACAGGTGGTGGCAGGTGGAATGCTGTTGAAATATACAGAGTCACCTATAGATTGCTGACTGTCCCTATAGGAAAATTTCTGGAAACCTGTCCCTGAACTATGTACTGGACACAAACACAGTATATCACAGGTGCACAGGTGGTGGCAGGTGGAGTACTGTTGAAATATTCAGAGTCACCTATAGATTGCTGACTGTCCCTATAGGAAAATTTCTGGAAACCTGTCCCTGAACTATGTACTGGACACAACACAGTATATCACAGGTGCACAGGTGGTGGCAGGTGGAGTGCTGTTGAAATATACAGAGTCACCTATAGATTGATGACTGTCCCTATAGGAAAATTTCTGGAAACCTGTCCCTGGACTATGTACTGGACACAAACACAGTATATCACAGGTGCACAGGTAGTGGCAGGTGGAGTGCTGTTGAAATATTCAGAGTCACCTATAGATTGCTGACTGTCCCTATAGGAAATTTTCTGGAAACCTGTCCCTGAACTATGTACTGGACACAAACACAGTATATCACAGGTGCACAGGTGGTGGCAGGTGCAGTGCTGTTGAAATATTCAGAGTCACCTATAGATTGCTGACTGTCCCTATAGGAACATTTCTGGAAACCTGTCCCTGAACTATGTACTGGACACAAACACAGTATATCACAGGTGCACAGGTGGTGGCAGGTGCAGTGCTGTTGAAATATACATTCACCTATAGATTGCTGCTGTCCCTATAGCTGAACAAAATTCCTAAACTATATAAAGCACAGCAGATGTCACAGGAATAAAGAGTGCTTGTTGAGATTTCTGAAGCAGGATACACCTAAATGACACTGTCCCTAAGCAGCAGCAGCCTCTCCCTATGCTAACTAAAGCACAGTGACAACGAGCCAGAAACCATAAGATTATGCAGATATCAAAGAAATAAAGTGTGCTTGTTGAGATTTCTGAAGCAGGATACACCTAAATGACACTGTCCCTAACCAGCAGCAGCCTCTCCCTATGATAACTAAAGCACAGTGACGACGAGCCAGAAACCATAAGATCATGCAGATATCAAAGAAATAAAGTGTGCTTGTTGAGATTTCTGAAGCAGGATACACCTCTCTTACACTGTCCCTAAGCAGCAACAGCAGCAGCCTCTCCCTATCATAACTAAAGCAGAGTGACAATCTGTGCTGTGTGCCGCTATCTAATATAGAGGCTGGTCACATGATGGGTCACATGCTGCACTGGCCAATCACAGCCATGCCATAAGTAGGCATGGCTGTGATCAGTTCCCAGTCACAGCAGTAAAACGAATGGTGATTGGCTGCCGTGCAGTGTGCCAAAACATACCCGAACTCCGATCCCGGACTCAAACTTTTTCCAATTATTCAGGTTCGGGTAAAACCCAAAGTCCGTACCGAACCCGAACTTTACAGTTCGGGTTTGCTCAACCCTAGTCTTAAATGGTTGTGTTGAATTCTTCCCTTTTTATTCAGGGGCGCTCGGTTATTAGGGGATCATAGGTTTCTTAGTAACCTTCAGTTTTATTTACAATAGGGTGTTGGGGCTGTGGTGGACCCAATGCACCTCCGTTGGTTCAGAAGCACCTTCCGTGCTTTTTGTTCCGTATCCGGTTTCCCTGACATCAGGGAATTACGGTTCCTCTAGGTCTTGGGGATGGGGGTGGCTAGTCCACTCCACCCCAGGGGGGGAGGGGGAGGGGGATCCTCGAGTAATGTTCTGTTTTGTTATTTTAGTCAGATTGTTATCTCAGGTATGTAATGATGTTCTCTTCTTTTATTTCCTTTTCCCTTTCATTTATTTTAGTCTTCTCATTTTTCATTCAGCCAAAGGTGTCCACAGGCTTCACGAATGTCTCCGGTCTCCCTTCCCAGGTCTCGGGCCGTGGTTTCTCCGTCTCTCAATAACTCACTGAGTATACTTCCCTCTCGATCCGGGTAAGTTGCGGAGCTACTGCACAGTCTCATACACTCCGATCCATGACTGACACACACCGTCCCCCGCCAACTCTCAAGATTATATTACACAACATTCAGGGCCTCAATTCCCCGGTCAAACGCAGTAAGCTCCTCCAACTTTATAACTCCATGCATGCTGACGTTCTCTTACTACAGGAGACCCACTTCCCCTCCACCTTTAATCCCAAATTCCTACATCAATGCTTTCCTCAATTTTTTCTGGCGTCTGCGGACAACAAAACCAAAGGGGTGGCTGTATGCTTTGCTAGGCATATCAACCTCTCACAGCCTGAGACTATAATAGACCCACAGGGCCGCTACATTTTGGTCTCAGGGCATATTGATGGTGTCTCCTACTATACACCCAAAAAGGGGCAAAAAAAATGTTTTGAGTCATTGTTGTGTAAGCTTCAAAATCATCTTAAAGGTACAGTCTTTATTGGCGGAGATTCAAACACTGCCTTCGATTTTGCCCTTGACAGATTGGCGAACGGATCCTCAAAGCCCAAACGCCCATCTAAACAGAGTGTCAAAATAGCTAAATTGCTTAATTCGTCAGGTTTAATCGACATTTGGAGGGAAATCAATCCGCACACTAAAGATTATACGCACTTCTCGGCAACCCCACAACTCCTACGCTAAGATTGATCAAATTTTCGTTCGTGCAGCAACGATCCCTCTCATTAAAAGTTCCAAGATTGTGGAATCTTCCCTCTCTGATCATTCCATGGTCACTTTGATAACACACGGCTTTGGGTGGCCCTCCTCGTTGGCGCTTACGGGAGTCCCTATTATGCAACCCAGTACAATGCTCCTTACTGGAGGAGGCCATTAAAGAATATTTCCTTTTTAATGCTACGAGCGAGGTGTCCCCTGTTTCCGTCTGGGCGGCACACAAATCAGTCATCAGAGGGAAACTAATCCAAATGTCGTCTAAACTTAAAGCTGAGCACAATGCGAATACGCTGAAACTTACAGAGTATTTTTGGAAATTGGCTAGGGCCCACAAGTCCCGTCCAACTCCCGAATCTCTAGAGAATTTAGACAAGGCCCGGGCCCTCCTGAACCTATCCCTTACCACAGCAGCGGAACAACACCTTAGGTGGACGGGGGCTAGGTTCTATGCCCAAACTGACAGGATTGGCTCTAGGCTAGCCACAAAATTAAACCCCAAACAGCGTGCTCTTGCATTCCTTAAACTTCGGGTGGCCTCGGGGGATCTGACGCAGAACCCTTCCAAGATAATGGATGCATTCTTACGTTTCTACTCTGACTTATATAAACCTATCCACACCCCTCCCAACTCTTTGCGAAATACATTTTTGGATGACCTCCCTTTGCCCACACTAACCAAAGAACATGGCGAACTCCTGGAGAGTCCGTTCACTCAGGAAGAGGTTTTAGATACCATTAAGGCCCTTAAGTTGGGTTCTTCCCCGGGACCAGATGGCTTCTCCACTGGGCACTATAAGAAATTTGGCCCCTGCCTGGCTCCCCATCTGACAAGACTGTTTAACTGTCTCAGGGATGGAGCTCACCTGAATGCAGATCTGAACTCTGCTTACATCTCGGTAATCACAAAACCGGATAAGGACTCTAGCGAGGTGGGCAATTATCGCCCTATATCACTTATTAACAACGATGTTAAGATAATGACTAAAATAATGGCTAACAGATTATTGAGTTTCATTGCCCAGTATGTCACCAAGGACCAGGTGGGCTTCATCCCTGGGAAACAGGGCCCGAATCAGATCCGACGCACTATTGACATAATTTCCCTGCTCAAATCGGGATGGGATATCCCCTCAAAAGGGTTTCTTACTTTCCATAGATCTACATAAGGCTTTTGATTCCATAGATTGGGCATACCTGTCTGATGTCCTTGGGAGATGGGGCTTTGGCCCGAGCTTCCTTAACCTCATCAACTCGCTCTATTCATGCCCCACTGCGCAGATTCGCCTGATGGGCAGATATTCGGACTCCTTCTCTATAGGTAGGGGGACCAGACAGGGATGCCCACTCTCCCCCCTCCTCTTTGTGGTGGCTATAGAAACCCTGGCCATAGCACTGAGATTAAATCCTGATATTAAAGGGGTTACCTGCGGATCTCAGGAACATAAATGCGCTCTATACGCGGATGATCTCCTCCTTTTTGTCACCTCCCCCCTGACTACCACCCCCGTGATACGTGTTACGGATATTCAGCGAAGTATCTGGCCTGAAGGTTAACATGGACAAATCAGTTGCATTGAATGTTACCATTCCCCCGGACCTACTCACTCAGCTGGCCAGCAATTTTTCATTTTCATGGGCTCCCTCACACATCCCCTACTTGGGAATCAAACTGACGCCTGATATCAATAACCTTTTCAAAACGAATTATTGCCCTATGATCCTTAGGTGTCAGGGCAAAATGGATCGGTGGGCCAGGTCGGGATTGTCCTGGCTGGGCAGAATACATGCGGTCAAAATGACCCTTCTTCCACGCCTTTTATATTTATTTTGATCTTTGAGCCTTTTACATCGTTAAAACCAAACGTAACTTTTTCCGTCACATACGCGATCATGTGTCGGCAGTTAATAAAAAACTGCTTGAAACCCCCATCAGTAGACACATGGGGCTACTCCATGGGCACGATGTGGACATGATGGTCTTTTTTGCCCTCGGGCACATCGCACCCAATGAGAGAGGTGGTGAGATTGACAAACGTCTTCTCCAACTAGAAGCTCGCTGGATCTACACGTTAAGAGCCACCATACACCCCGGCCTTAACGATAGCATGAGCTATAAATCATTTTTGTAAATACACAGGATATACCCTATATCAATGAAGCTATCTCCCCATCTCTCCCCTTTTTATTTTTTATTTTATTTTGTATTTTTTATTTTCAATTTTTATATTTTATTTTATTTTATTTTTCATTTTTCGTTGTTTATTATTATTTCTCATTATTATTATTTTTACCCATATCAGTGGTTTTCACATTTACTCCCCTCTTTTTCCCCAACACAGCGACATATCAGACGCTGCGTTAACACATTTATCCTATTGTGTACCCACATTCCAGCTGTTCCATATGTGGATTCTGCATCTAGATCCATCACTGGCCCTCATAGTACCCGACTGCTCCCCACAACACCATATGGAGCTTTGTCAGGCTTGCAATCCATTATATGCACTATATACAAAGTTCCCAGCATTAGCCTTTGTGGATATTAATATTCCACAGAGACGACCCATTAAACTTTCTTTTTGCTGTGATAGCAATTTTTTGTTGTATTCAAATGAAGGATTAATTTTCCCCTTCACTTTATGAGATAGTCACCTTTAAAGGGTGCATGATCTGTGTATCTTGGCTGACATTCAGTCATATAAGTATGTGACGGTATTAGAATGATATCCCCGTCAAATATTCCCTTCTTCCATAAGAACATCACCCAATATTCCACGAGGAGGAATATTCCTGAGATCGCCCAATACACCACACATGAGTAAGAGCTTACTGCTGGAACAAGACAGACTTTAATGGTACAACACACAGCTTATATGTAATTTTACAAAACTGTTACAATGACAATCTCCGCCCCCTCACACTGGGGCTTCCATACAGATGATAGGCAGACAATTCGGAGTCGACCCTGAAGACATTTCTTTAGATAATGACATCAGTGACGTTAATTACTAGTTGTACCGAATACATTATCTAGACAGCCTGGCCTCGCATATAGAAGAGATAATTACCACAATGAAGCAATCAGAATAATTAACATGAGCCACTTCTAATCACAGTAAACAGTAAACACAGGTCTCCTTCACACACACAATAGATCAATTACCCTTTGAAATAGCTGAGGAAGGGTCATTACCATATCAACAGCTTGTTAGCAGAGGAGCGAGTCACACCTGAAATCACCCTCCCTCTGAGGCCCCGTACACACAACAGAGTTTCTCGGCAGAATTCACCGAGAAACTCAGTCAAAACCCGGATTCTGCCGAGAAACTCTGTCGTCTGTACAGTTTTGGCTCGATGGAGCCGCCGAGGAGCTCGTCGAGAAAATAGAGAACATGTTCTCTATTTTCTCGTTGTTCTATGGGAGAAGGCGGCCCGCCGAGCTCCTCGGCGGCTTCATCCCAGAACTCGACGAGGAACTCGACGTGCTTGGCACGTCGAGTTCCTCGGCCGTGTGTACGGGGCCTAACACACACAGCATTAAACAAGCAGGGAAAATTACACTGAAGCATCCTTCACAAAGTATAACTTCAACTTGCTACAATGTTGACTATATTATGTTTTGCTGCATTTGTTAACACTTTTTTCTTCTTTATTTGTCTCTGCTTGCTGTCATGTGTCACAGGGTTTTTTTCTGCCCAGGGACTGTCCATGCCTCTATATGTCAGTGTCGGCTGCTACATCCCAGTGCGCCTGTCATCCATCAGGCTGTCATTCTAGCCACCACACACACCACCATTTAACATCCATGGATCTCGCCAGATGGGCGCCCAGGGGTGTCCACCAGAGCCAGCAATTGCTCTGAATCATGGCGGAGGCCATGATGCTGTGGTCATCTGCTCCCCGAGCGCATCAGCTGTGTATGGGTGTCTGCACTGCCGTGGAGACGGACGGGCATTCCCCCATCCCGCCCAGTGGGCGTGACTACACCGTCATCCCCGATGGGCGGGTTCCCCACACAGCGCTGACAGGAGAGGACTTCCCCACACCTCTCCTGACGTGCACTGCCCGCCCACATCAGTCCTCTGACGTCTGCTACGTCAGAGGACGCGGGGAGTATAAAAGCAGCACATTTAGCAGACATAATCTGCTCAGGCCATCGCAGGCAGACCGTGCCTACACCAGCCATCACACCAAGGTAACTTTTTGCAAACTCTCTTTCCACACTGAGTCTGAGTCTTGGATATGCCTTCCTCCTATACATGGAGGTTAGCCATACACCATTCAGCATTATTATCACAATACTCCCAATGGGGCACTCTGTTCCCTTGGATCTCTCTCTTTTTTACTTATTTTGTCTCCCTGTCTCTGCCTTTAGTGTGTGTTTAGCTGCGGTACTGGTCTACCCCTGCACCCCCAATCAGGGTTTAAATATTTACCATCCTTCCACAGTGGAGCTGCTTTAGGGAGGTATATACACCCATATTAAGCATTTTTTTCTCTTTATGTATTATAATTTTTTTTTTTTTTTTTCATTTTATCTTTTTTTTGTCTCTGCATTTACCTACGAGATCTTAACATGTATTCATATGTATAATCACTTCAGACTGCCAAATACGCCTGGTGCACCTGGCTCCAATCAGCCCCTTTCCAGGTTGCTACTTATACTCTGACATCTATCCACAAGCAATCTACCTAATTGAAACTTGGTATGTAAGCCTATTCAAGTTATAATTATTATGGTCTTTTAAACTGCCATTATGACACGAATGTATGGTGCATATTTTGCGCAAAAAAATATAAGCCTAAAAGGACAAAACAGATACAAGCATATGCTTGTTTTGGACATACATATATAAAAGTTTTCTAGATTTCTGTACATTTGCCAAATAGATCCCTTTATTGGGCCATCATCACTACCATCACTATTTTTCTTCTCTAGCACTTACACTGCATACCTTAATAGCATGGAGAACATTTTTGTTATTATGATTATAGCATCTTTACTAACCAGTAAAAACGCCTAATTTCATTATATATCCATTTTTCCTATTTTTGTTTAAATTGTAAAACCTCATTTATCTCTCTATCAATATCAGATTATATCTTTTTTAGATATTATCTCAATATATTTTACCTCCATGTGCTTCCCAGCTTGACCTATGGATTGTCCATGACGTGTGTTGTATCTTGCATATCCATCTAGCACTCTCTGACGGACCCGCCTGGGATTTCCATGTGCGATCACATTCGAGGTATATATTTTTCTGGACATTCACCCCTTGACGCAGTGTTGGCAGACACAGACAAATTCTATTTCCTGTTTATCTTTTTGCATATGTGTATTTTTTAGTTTATCGGCTTTCATAGTAAACATGTTGATTTTTTGCAAAAATCTGCGTTTTTTTCCGCAGTTGGCCATTGATCAGTATATTATGTGAATTTGTAAACTGTACCATACTTACATGTTCTTATCTATTTATAGATTATATAATATGCATTTTTGTCCCTGAAGAAGCCCGAAGGGCGAAACATGTTGGACCCTCTGCATACACCTATTTGTAACCTTGCATATGGTGAACTTTAATATCTAATGTGATCATGTCTTTTATCGATGTGTGTATTTATATGATCAATGTGAATTAAATTATATTTTTTACGTACATTAGTTTTGTCTACTATGTATGGTATCTGCGGTACCTCAGCAAATTTTTTTGATTCATACCACATATCCCAACTGCATTCGCACAGTCCCATGCCCCATCCCCAATTGGGAACATATATTCATTTTTCTACCCGGGACGGTAATGCGTTTGGGTTTATTCCCTTAATACACTGTGTAGGCTCTATATGTACTATTTATCTCTATTTGAATTATATACTCTGTTGGATTTATATCGTCTGTGGACTTTGTTCGTTATTGGAAGTTAATTAAAAATGCGTTCAACAAATTTATAGTCATCATATAATACCTAAGATATCAATTATCTAAGAGGACTGGACACTATACCTTTTCTATTTCATTACATTTATTGGACATATTAGATCACTACATTGGTGCCGTTCAAGCGACCAGAAGCGCATTTTCAGGACTTAGTAACAGAAGTCGGTGGTGACAACAATCCTGTGAGTTAGGCAGAAGTCTGATGGAGACCCAATAGCTGTGCTGTGACTCTAATGTCTGGTTGTGACATAAGACTCTGATATACAAGAGTAAACAAATTTGGAATCCCAGAATTATTCTCTGGAGACTGGAAACTGAAGAAAGAAAAGATTGCCGTGTACCAGAAGAACGAAACTGGCAAGGTGGAGCCTCAAATGCGGTAAGTAAAATATTAATTTGTTTTTAATTATTAATAATATAGTCAAAATGATTACTCAGTGTGAAGCTAGTGTCAGTTCTGATAAAGTTAACAGATGGGTATTAAAATGTATTAAGCGTCATGGCGGTCCTTATGAAATTCCAGAAAAATGTAAGCAGACGTGGACTATGATGAAGGAATTTTTACAGAAAAGTGTTTTTGATAGCAAAATTTCAGAAAGTAAAATAAAAGGTTGTATTGTGCAGGGCTTGTTATCTTGCTGTTTAAAAATGGAAAGTTATTTGAATGATAAAGTTGAGGAAATTGCGCAGTTACAGAGTGCAGTTGATAATAGCCATAAGGTTTGTCAGAGGTTACAAAACCAATCAGAAACTGAGACAGTAAATTTAAAATTGCATGCAGTTACTATTGGCGGAGCTTTGCTTGAGAAATCTAAACGTTGTGATGAATTATCAGAGGAAAATGAGAGATTAAAATTAAGAATTATGGAATTAGAGAAGAGATCTCAGGAGTGCAGATGTGTATCAAATCTTGGATTCAGCCATCTGCAGCAAAATACAAACACAAACTTTCTATCAAATGAAACAGAACCTCATATTAAATCTGATAATTCATTGCCAGCCGCAACCACTGTGACCAGCACGGTTTACAATAACAATAATACAGGTGAAGTTCAGCTTGTAATGAAGCATTTGAAACCAAAAGAACTGGATGCAATTCTTAAAGAAATAGGAATGGTTCCCTGCCATGATATAAACAGATTTTTAAAATGGTTTTGTGTCAGAATGTCAGAGATATGTACAATCTCAACCCATCTGATTTAGAAAGAGTTTTGCAACATTCTATAGGAAATAGTCTTTGGATGAGAATTAAACAGATCTGTCTTCAGCCTCTGAGGACAAGGGACATATTACTGGAGTTATTGTGTGTTTTGTATGGAGTACAGTCTGATTTTGCGATTCATGGGAAGATCCAACAAATGCAGAGTGAATCTCCCTATGAATTGTCGCACAGGATATATACTATTATGGAATTGTTGGTTGGTAATAATCTTGCATTTGAGCGGGGAGGCTCGATACATATCAGTATGTTGCTAGATGCTTTGCATGAAGATATCAAACAAAATATTTTATTAGTTACCCCGAATCCTCATGATTTAACCACTTAAAGCGGTGGTTCCCCTAAAAATAAACTTTTAACATTGCTTTTCCCACATTAATTACGATTAGAATCGGCTGGTTTTATTAAAAAAAAAACGTCCGTACATACCGTTTGCTATATTCGTTCTCACCGCCACTTCCGGGTACGATGCTGGCGGTGGGCGTTCCTAATTGATGGACAGGCATCCGACCGACGCATACATCGCGTCACGAGATGCCGAAAGAAGCCGAACGTCGGTGCGCATGCTTTAAGACCCGGACCAATATGCAGCTAAAGGACCAAAGGTGTTTTTACAATTCGGCACTGCGCTGCTTTAACTGGTAATTGCGCGGTCATGCAATGTTGTACCGAAACAAAATTTGCGTCCTTTTCTTCCCACAAATAGAGCTTTCTTTTGATGGTATTTGATTGCCTCTGAGATTTTTATTTTTTGCGATAAAAAATGGCCTCCGAAACTGTGATAAGTAGTGTGAAATCAAAAATGTATGCCCTTAGAAATCTTGAAGGCAGTGATTGGTTTTCGGGGTCTCGTATGCGGCCAGGGCCGGTGCTATCACTAGGCAAACTAGGCAGCCGCCTAGGGCGCCCCCCTGCTGCCTAGGGTGCCCGGCCACTGGTGTTCTTTCTCTCTGCAGCAAGCAATTAAGTCTCAACATCAGCAGGCAGCCGCCGCTCTGAGGACTGTACCTGTGTCCCGACTGAATGAATGGAAGCAAACATTAATTGATGGGCGTTGGTAGGCTGCATTGATGGGCACTGGTAGGCTGCGTTTGATGGGAGCTGGTGAGGCTGCGTTTGATGGGCGCTGGTGAGGCTGCGTTTGATGGGCGCTGGTGAAACTACATTTGATGGCGCTGGTAAAGCTACTTTTGATGGGCACTGTTAGGGCTGCATTGATGGGTACTGGTAGGTTGCATTTGATGGACGCTGGTGAGGCTGCATTTGATGGACGTTGGTAAGCTGCATTGATGGGCACTGGTGAGGCTGCATTTGATGGGCACTGGTGAGGCTGCATTGATGGGCACTGGTATGGCTGCATTGATGGGTGCTGGTGAGGCTGCATTGATGGGCGCTGGTAAGGCTGCATTTGATGGGTGCTGGTGAGGCTGCATTGATGGGTGCTGGTGAGGCTGCATTGATGGGTGCTGGTGAGGCTGCATTGATGGGTGCTGGTGAGGCTGCATTGATGGGCGCTGGTAAGGCTGCATTTGATGGGTGCTGGTGAGGCTGCATTGATGGGCGCTGGTAAGGCTGCATTTGATGGGTGCTGGTGAGGCTGCATTGATGGGCACTGGTATGGCTGCATTGATGGGTGCTGGTGAGGCTGCATTGATGGGCGCTGGTAAGGCTGCATTTGATGGGTGCTGGTGAGGCTGCATTGATGGGCACTGGTGAGGCTGCATTGATGGGTGCTGGTGAGGCTGCATTGATGGGTGCTGGTGAGGCTGCATTAATGGGTGCTGGTGAGGCTGCATTGATGGGTGCTGGTAAAGGCTGCATTGATGGGTGCTGGTGAGGCTGCATTGATGGGTGCTGGTGAGGCTGCATTGATGGGTGCTGGTGAGGCTGCATTGATGGGTGCTGGTGAGGCTGCATTGATGGGTGCTGGTGAGGCTGCATTGATGGGTGCTGGTGAGGCTGCATTGATGGGCGCTGGTAGGCTGCATTTGATGGGTGCTGGCGGGCTGCATTTCATGGGCGTTTCATTAAAAAGTTGGGGTTTACATAGGCAGGGAAAAGGGGGTGTAGCCAAGGGGGGCGGCAAAATTAGGTTTTGCCTAGGGTGTCAAAAATCCTTGCACCATCCCTGTATGCGGCTAGGTTCCCAAAAAGTCCCACACATGTGGTATCCCCGTACTCAGGAGAAGCAGCAGAATGTATTTTGGGGTGCAATTCCACATATAACCATGGCATGTGTGAGCAATATAATTTTTAATTTTTTTTCCCGCAACTTCTGTCAAAATATAAAATAATCCATGGACTCGACATGCCTATCAGCAAATAGGGGGGTTTTAAATTGTCCTGGCATTTTATGCACAACATTTAGAAGCTTATGTCACACATCACCCACTCTTCTAACCACTTGAAGACAAAGCACTTTCTGACACTGTTTGTTTACATAAAAACGTTTTTTTTTTTTTTCAAGAAAGTTAAGTTGAACCCCCAAACATTAGATTTTTTTAAAGCAAAGGCCCTACAGAATAAAATGGTGGGTGTTGCATTTTTTTTCCACACAGTATTTGGGCAGCGATTTTTCAAACGCATTTTTTGGGGAAAAAATACACTTTTTTTTTTTTAAAGCACTAAAACACACTATATTGCCCAAATTATTGATGAAATAAAAAAAGATGATCTCAGGCCGAGTACATGGATACCAAACACGACATACTTTAAATTTGCGCACAAACGCGCAGTGGCGACAAACAACATACATTTTTAAAAGCCTTTAAAAGCCTTTACAGGTTACCACATTAGATTTACAGAGGAGGTCTACTGCTAAAATGACTGCCCTCGATCTGCCCTTCACGGTGATACCTCACATGCATGGTACAATTGCTGTTTACATATGACTCCAGACCGACGCTTGCATTCGCCTTTGCGCAAGAGCAGGGGGGACAGGGATGCTTTTTTTTTATTTATTTTTTATTTATTTTTTTTTTAGCTTTTTTCATTTTATTTGTAAACTGTTCCTTCCATTATATTTAGTTTTTACCATTTTTATTGTTATCTCAGGGAATGTAAATATCCCTTATGACAGCAATAGTTAGTGTGGAGAAAGGACAGTGCAGCGCTAGACAAAGTATAACATCAAATGTGTAAAGTGTATCAATTGAATGTTTAAATAAATAAATAAATAAACCATGAGTGAAAAAATATAAGTGAAAATTAGAAATAACAAAATATGATATGGCAATTGTCCTCTATGTTTGAGCAGGATGGTTGCAATAAATAAACGTGATAACTGGACCTGTGAAGGTGAATGCTATAATTCCTTAAATCAAAAAGGTGACAAAAATATATTGCCGCAATGAGGCCAGTGACCTGTCTCAAAGTTCCACCTATTAGTATATATTATGCCACATAGATGGTCATGATAATAGTGATACACAATATTTCAATATAAGTCCATAGTTTATGAATACAAAAATCAAAATAAAGATGAATAAAGTCCACAGAGAAGAGTGGGGGTTACTAGCCCCCTCTAGTAAGGATGGTAAGAGAATGAAGATCCACTGAGAGGCCACAGATAAAGATAGGAGGAAGCAATCCACAAAGAATCCCACACCAAGTGAAATGGAGGCTTACCGGAAAGCCTGTGACCCGACCTTCTCAGGTGGGGTCTAAACAGGCATGTTGGGAAACAACTGTCCCTCAGGTTGTGGAGATGGATCGGTGTCCCTCACGAGTCAGGTGTCCGGGTCCACAGCGTTGTAGCTCCTCGTGTGGGTCAGGGATGACAGCACTCACAGAGGTAGGTGGCAGCGGTAACCAGCAAATGTCATATTGTCATGTTCTAGATTGTAAGCTCTAACGAGCAGGGCCCTCTGATCCCTCCTGTATTGATTTGTATTGTGACTGTACTGTCTTCCCTGATGTAAAGCGCTGCGCAAACTGTTGGCGCTATATAAATCCTGTATAATAATAATAAATAATAATAATATGAGGATAAAGAAGGAAACATTCCCATAGTGTAACCTTCTAGGTATTGGTTTATTTAAAAATCAATTAAAAGATTTCCCATACATGGGGAGCAAAATACAAAATCCTTGCAAGGAAGATAAAACTCCAAAATTCGAACAGACCGCCTTGGGCTGTTAGCGCATGCGCAGTGCGTGTGTTGCAGCCCGACGATCGTTTCGTCGTAATGACGTCATCAGGGGCACTGATGTTAGTTAGTGACAGGTACTCTTTTTTGAAAAAAATGGGGTCTATTAGACCCTAGATCTTTCCTCTGCCCTCAAAGCATCTGATCACACCAAGATCGGTGTGATAAAATACTTTCCCAATTTCCCAATGGCGCTGTTTATATCCGGGGGGGGGACATTCCTTCCCACTGAATGTAAAAGCAGTCTAGAGGCTAATTAGCCACTAGGACTGCTTTTACATGAAAGCCGACCGCTGACTGAAAAGAATGATACCAAGATGATACCTAAACCCGCAGGCATCATTATGGTATAACCATTCAAAGTCCAGCAACATAACAGTACGTTGATGGTTCTTGTTGGACATGTATTGTAATCTTTTTTTTCATGCAGCCTGTTCGCTGAACGAAAAAAAGATTGATCGGTGGGTATGCCCACCATTAGAATACCCCCTTCATCCACCCACTTCTAATGATGGGCATACATGCACCATTTATATATGCCGAAGCATGGGGGCATCCTCCCGCAAAAAAGTTATGCCGCGTACACACGGTCGGACTTTTCCACGGGCAAGCCTCCGTTTGAATTTCGACCATATGTACGCGGCATAAAAAGTTATGGCACATACACTCGGTCAGACTTTTCCACAGGAAAGCCTCCGTAGGAATGTCAACCGTATGTACGCGGCATTAGGAGCAAAGTCGCTCCTCCGCCCCTAATGCCCCCATGCTGTTAGCGATTGCAAGGATCAGGCCTGTCTCTGCGAACGCTGCAGTTATATGTGTTGTGTTTTGTAAGTGACAGTGATCGATCGATACTGCACTTGGGTGGGTTGGGCTGGGCTGGGCGGAGGGGCAAAAACGCAGGTGCTAGCGGGTATCTGGGCTGATTCCGCTAACAATGTGTTTTTGGGTACCCTAAACTGCTGGGTACACTAGTATAGATCTGATCAGATCAGGTATAGATCCGTTCAGATACTATACCACGAAGGGGGGTGTATGCTTTGCGCGTGGGTGTAAGCGTTACTGGCACTAACCTAACGTTGCCTGGGGCGACGCAGACCCTGACTGATGCTAAAATGTAATTGATATCACCCGCCGGGCGATCAGGGGGTTATTGGGTTATATACGGCGGGTGCCCTAATGCTATAAACAGCAAACTAACTAACCAGCGTCAACCATAACACTTATACGGTGATCACTGGTGATCAGGTTAACTAGGGGGCAATCAGGGGGTTAAAACCTTTGTTAGGTAAAATAAGGGGGTACCTGACGCTTTATAAAAACCTGACGGCGAACCTAAATAACTAACTGGCTAACCAGCGTCACCAGTAACACTTATACGGTGATCACTTGTGAAAGGGTTAACTAGGGGGCAATCAGGGGGTTAAATCCTTTGTTAGGGGGTACCTGACGCTTTATTAAAACCTGGCGGCGAACCTAAATAACTAAATAACTAGATGGCTAACCAGCGTCACCAGTGACACTTATACGGTGATCACTGGTGAAAGGGTTAACTCTAGGGGCAATCAGGGGTTAAAACCTTTATTTAGAAAATGTATGGGGGTACCTAATGCTATAAAAACCTCAAAAAATAACTAGCTACCTAGCGGCACCAGCGACACCAATACAGCGATCAGAAAACCGATCGCTTAGTGACGCTGGCAAAAGGGGGTGAAAGGGTTAACTAGGGGGGTGATCAAGGGGTTAAAACTTTATTAGGGGGGTAGGGGGCTACCCTGAACCTAAAGGGGCCTAAGACTAACTGCCATGCAACTTTTAACTGTCACAACTGACACTAAATGCAGTGATCAGTAAATAAATGATCACTGCAATCAGTGACACTGTGACAGGGGCTGGGGGGGGGGGGGTGGGTGATCGGGGGGGTTAAGTGTGCCTATGTGTCACTGGTGTCAGTGTACTGTTAGGTGCAACTTACTTGTGATGTCTTCTCTCCCCTCGCCGGACGAAAATACCGACAGGACGAGAGATGAGATCACTTCCTCTGCCTGTGTTTACATTACACAGGCAGAGGAAGCCCATCGACGGAAGAAGATTGGCTGGGAGCGATCGCGAAGGGGTGGCCAGAAACGAACAGCCGCCCCCTCATCCCGGATCGCTTCCACAGCAAACCGGACCGCCACAAGTACCAGGGGGGTCCCGATCGGACCCCCGGCCCACGTCTAGGCAGGCACGTACAGGTACGTTGATGTGCCTGTCCGTGCCATTCTGCCGACGTATATCTACTTGCGGCGGTCGTTTAGTGGTTAAAAGACGTATTGTTGAGAGCAGATCATTTATGGAGAAAGTCAAATGAGCAAGCTGTCAGAATTGATGTAGCCACATTGTTTAGGACAAACACTGAACAGAAAGATCAGAAGATAATATCTAATGATCACAATAAAAGGGGAAACTCTGGGTCAAACATAGGTGATATTAACATGAAAAACAGAGCTGACCAATAATAATAATATAATAATAAGAAAAGGACCTGGATACCATTTCCTCAGTTAAAACAGAAATATGACCACCTGAAGATTGAGTATGATAAGATGAAAATAGAATATTACACACTATTAGAACAGTTGAAGGGTCCAGATCTGTTTTTGAATGAAAATAACACTTCTATAGCAGTGGGGGTGAATTAGCTTTAAACTGTAGACTGTAAATAGTACTTTGTTTAACTACTTGCCGACCTGCCGCCGTTGTTTTACGGCGGCAGGTTGGCTCCCCTGCGTGAGAGACCGTAGCTCTACGTCGGCTCTCGCTCTGGCCACTAGGGGCGCGTGCTGGCCACTAGGGGTGCTCGCCCCGACTCCCGTGCCCGGCGGGCACGATCGCCGACAGGCACACGTGATCGCTCGTTACAGAGCGGGGACCGGGAGCGTTGTGTGTAAACACACAGCTCCTGGTCCTGTTAGGGAGGGAAATGCTGATTTTTTGTTCATACAAAGATCGGTCATTTCCCCTAGTGAGTCCACCCCCCCTACAGTTAGAACACACCCAGGGACATACTTAACCCCTTCCCCGCCCCTAGTGTTAACCCCTTCACTGCCAGTGGCATTTTTATAGTAATCCAATGCATTTTTATAGCACTGATCGCTATAAAAATGCCAATGGTCCCAAAAATGTGTCAAAAATGTCCGAAGTGTCCGCCATAATGTCGCAGTACCGAAAAAAATCTCTGATCGCCGCCATTACTAGTAAAAAAAAAATATTAATAAAAATGCCATAAAAATACCCCCTATTTTGTAAACGCTATAACTTTTGCGCAAACCAATCAATAAACGCTTATTGCCATTTTTTCCCCAAGAAAAATATGTAGAACAATACGTATCGGCCTAAACTGAGGGAAAAAAAACGTTTTTTTTAGATATTTTTGGGAGATATTTATTACAGCAAAAAGTAAAAAATATTATTTTTTTTCAAAATTGTTGCTATATTTTGGTTTATAGCGCAAAAACTAAAAACCGCAGAGGTGATCAAATACCACCAAAAGAAAGCTCTATTTGTGGGAAAAAAAGGACGCCAATTTTGTTTGGAAACCACGTCGCACGACCGCGCAATTGTCAGTTAAAGCGACGCAGTGCCGAATCGCAAAAAGTGCTCTGGTCTTTGACCAGCAATATGGTCCGGGGGTTAAGTGGTTAAGGACCTTGCTAATGAGTTTTTGTCTGAGAGTTTTTGTCTTTCAGGTACATTGCTGGAGATACTGGTTTGCATGTGAATAGCAGAAGAAATTGCTGGCTAGTGGGGGAGAAACGCTGAATGGACAATATATCACTATACAAGAAATTATAAAGAATTCATGAACACTCTCTCAATATTCATCAAGCAATAGACTTTTTTTTGAACATTCAAATTTCTTTTTTTTTTTCATTTGCTTTTTTATTTGTGTTCCCCAACGCTCTATTTTTTTTCCATTTTCTCCCTTTCCCTGATATATTTTGCTTTTTTATTATGTTTTATTCCTTGAACTTAATCTTAAAACCAGAGCAAAGCATTTAAACCTAAAATAATTTTTTAACATCTGTACATATGTAGTGCTACCCCCGCAGGAGCCGCTGATTTGTTGTTGGGATCGGCATATTGAGTTACTTTAATGTGGCGTATGGGTGCAGTTGGAGAACAAAGCAGTGAGTGAAGGTCCAGACAGTGAATAAAGGGTTTTCCAATGCTTTATTTCCTGGCCAACTCGGCCAACATTAACTTCAAATAGGAAGAAAAGGTTGATGAGGAGAAAGGGAGAACCTTGCGATATCAGGCCTGGATATGAACCGAGCAGTTCTGCTCTCAGTAGTATCAACTTGTGATTCGTCGCCACTCTTTCTGAGTGGGTGAAGTGCCCCCCGGACAGACCCCTCTCACAAGCCTGGCAGCCGAGGTGTCACTTTGGATTTGCTGAGAGGAACAGATTTCTCTCACAGACCTGGCTCTAGGGCCTCTGCCACAGGCCAATTACTTTAGGTGAGCTAGATGGATAAATGGAGAGAATCCTTCCAGTAGGTTTTAGCATAGGTCACCAGATGACAGCAAAGCGTACCTGTCAACATTCCAGTCACCAGATCCCCGATTGGTTTGTTCAAGCCCTGTTGGACAACCTGCCTCCGGGTTCTCCTCAAGCCGACCCCCCAATCGAACAGTCGCCCAGCCTGGGATCCTTTCAATAGAACTGGGGACCCAGTAAGTCACTGGGGTCCCCTTTTACCTTCAGATGAGGGTTTGTGTAGCCTGCAATTCTGGCCTGGTGGGCCGCGCCGGCGGGGTCCATGGATGCGCGCACCCTGAAGGTGGATGCCGCACCTGGAACCGGGACCCCGCAAAACTTGCCTAGCACATGACACCCGTCACAGATATACCCTCCCCCAGCATGCCCCGCGAGGGAAAAGCTCCTCTAATTGGCTGCTGGGGAAAGTTGCTCTGCCAGAACCCCTCTGGTGCCAACTGCTGGCCAGGGATGGTATTACATCCATGGAGCACAGACTGACCCAGGGGACGTTTCTGGAGTGACAGAAGTCCCAATTTTAACAAATTGTGAATGGGAGCAAAGTAACTCTCCCATTCCCCACTAACTTTAGCGTAGTGCCCATACTGAAAGTAAGGGGGCGCTACACATATGAGATAATGCATATTGATATCAATAGATTTGACCTCTGAGGTGATGCTGCACAATGGCTGGGCATAGCATAAATTATAGTAGGTTGGGTGGTTTTCCTAAATTTATAAGAAGGGTGAGCGAAATTCATCACTCTAGTCATGATTTGAAACATGTTGAATCAGTTGTTTATAATACGCTGAAGGCTGTGACACATATGAATGAAAAAGATTCTACCTTTCATAAAAAATACTGGCAAGAATTTCCACTGCCGCCTTGTCTGGACAGAAGATCTGATAAACACTGATGTCAAGCTGATAATATCTAAACCATCGCATGGGGGGATATATATATATATATATGTTGGTAGACCATTCTGGTGGAATTATGGACTGAATGATACAAAACAGCTCTATTAAAGGCAATGAGGGGTCAGCCTACAGCACATTACGAAAGCAAATTGTCGCTGGCAATCAACAAATTCAGAATATTGAAGGTTTGATGTTAAAGGAACCAAGTGTCCTGATTGGTGGATTAATGATTGAAGGTGTCAAGTGCAAGGAAATAGTTTGCAGCTCAGAATTTTTACTGCCGTATCCGAACCTTTTTAACCTTGGAAGCGACTGCTGATACATTGATGGTTCTTCTTACTATAAAGATGGAAGTCGAATTTCAGGATTTGCTGGAGTTCGTGTAAAAGCATCTTTAAAAATGAAAACTTTGAGCCTGGAGATAAGAATCCTGTGGATTGGACCTCCCAAAACCTACCAAGCTTTATTTTCAGTGAGATGGTGAGAGATGTGATGAAGTCAGAATGGACGGTGACATCAGCTCAATTTTGCACAATATTCACGATCGTTATGTGATTTACAAAAAAAAAGAAGAGAGAACAATCTTTGAAATGAGGCCTAACAGCTACTGGCCATGGGTGTTTACTGAATCCTTTTTTAATCATGGTCTAAAGTTATAAGCCCAGATTCACGTACGACTTACGCCAACGTATCTTCTGATGCGTTGCGTAAGTTCTCGGATGCGCCGTCGTATCTGTGCGCCTAATTCTCAATACAAGATACGCCTGAATTTTGGCTTGATCCAACCAACGTAAGTCTCCTACGCCGTCGTATCTTGGGCGCATATTTACGCTGGCCGCAAGGGGCGCTTCCATTAATTTACGCATCGAATATGTAAATTACCTAGATACGCCGATTCACGAACGTACTTACGCCCATCGCTGTAATCTACGCCGTTTACGTAAGGCGTACGTCCGGCGTAAAGTTATTCCACCTAAAGCAGGTGTAAGTCATGTTAGGGTATGGACGACGGAACAGCCGTCGTATTTTACGTCTTTAACGTAAGTCGTACGTGAATGGGGCTGGGTGTAGGTTACGTTCACGTCGTAGGCATTGAGCCGGCGTATCTTAGGAAGTAAATTTGACGTGATTCTGAGCATGCGCGCGCATGCGCCATTCGTTCGGCCATTCATTTACATGGGGTCACGCTTCATTTTAATAGATTACGCCCACTACCTCCCTACTTTGAATTAGGCGGGCTTACACCGGCCAATTTACGTTACGCCGGCGCAAATATGGGAGCAAGTGCTTTGTGAATACTCAGCTTGCCTCTCAATGTTACGGCGGCGTAGCGCATATTAGATGCGCTACGCCGGTACAAAGATGCGTCGATGTACCTAAATCTGGCTAATATTATCTAATAACTGTTTCATGGGGATGTTTTAGAGGTTGGTGAAGAGAGATGTAACCAGTCTCAACTTAATATTTCATATGAGCCATTGTAAAGCATACAGTACCTCGACCATAATGATGTTTGTTGTTTAAATCAGTGCTGGGACAAGGTCATCAGGTGCCCAGGGCAAAAATTAAAAACTGCCCCCCCCCCCCCCGCTTTTCACAGCGGGGTGGGGGGGGCGGGTTAGTCAGTTTTTCATCTTTGCCCTGGGCACCAGAAAAAGCTGCTACTGCATCTACAGACTAAGGGATCTATACTAGTGCATCAGTGATAGTGCATTAACCCCCTTCCTGCTGCATATTACCAATACCACTGCTAATTACGCAAACTCCCGTCCCCTACAGCTCATCTCTGTATCCCCCCCAATTCACAGCTCACCTCTGTATCCCCTATCCACCTCAGTACCACCATTCACTGCTGTATCCCTCATCCACATTCACCTCTGTACCCCCCATCCACATTTACCTCTGTAGCCCCCTCCCGTCCACCTCTGTACCCCCCGTCCACCTCTATAGCCCCCTCCCATCCACCTCTGTACCCCCATCCACATCTGTACCCTCCATCCACATCTGTACCCATCATCCACCTCTGTACCCCCCATCCACATTTACCTCTGTAGCCCCCTCCCGTCCACCTCTGTACCCCCTGTCCACCTCTATAGACCGTGTACTTACCAAGGCCGAGATGCCGAGAGCGGTTCACTGTTGCGACTAAGCGCAGTCCGCCCCCTGGAGGTGGTACAGAGGGTGGATGGCACCAAGAGGCACAAGCTACCAGCAGGCAGGGTAGAGCTTGCGTGAAAGTCCTGTAGAACTGGAGCAAGGACTGATGGGTATCAGGGTCCAGCAGGTAGAAGACAGGTAGAAAGACCAGAGCAGGCTGAGGCTCAAACACAGGTAAGCAGACAATCCAGGTCACAGACTGGGGATCAAGGCACTGGAGACAAGAGGCAAAACTGGGTCACAAGCAGAAAGTCAAAGCACAGGAGACTGAAGGTGAATCCGGGTCACAGGCCGAGGGTCAAACACAGGAGGCAGGAACAAAGTCCATAAAAACAAGCCAAGGTCGGGTCCAGGAGAAGATCAGAGTAGGTCAACTTTGCTGCCATCTAGTGTTCAGAATCCAATATGTTTCTCTGACAGTGCCCCCCCCCCCCCGAGGGGCGGCCTCTGGACGCCCAAACTGGACATTAACCCTGGGTGTTCCAAATGAAAAGCTTGGATCAAGCGAGGGGCGTGTATGTTCCTTGAGGGTTCCCAAGAGTTATTTTCAGGCGGGTACCCCTTCCACTTGATTAGGTATTGGAGTTGTCTACCCCTCTTCCTGCAGTTCAGTATGGTTTCAACCTCAAATTCGTTTTCTCCATCCACCTGAACTGGTGGAGGAGGCGGTTCTTCTCTTCCCGAGAAGGGGCTAGGAATTACAGGTTTCAATAAAAAACAGGATGAATTCTGTAAGAGCTGGGTAAGACCAATTCAAAGGCCACAGGGTTGACCATCTTCTTGATTTTGAACGGCCCTATGAACTTTGGGCCCAATTTCCGTGAGGGACAAGGTAATCTGAGGTTAGCTGAAGATAACCAAACTTCCTCACCAACCTTGAAAACCGGGTTTTCTTTCCCTCCCCTGTTGTAGTACTTCTTATAGTCATCTTGGGCCTTCCTGAATCTTTTGAAAGTTCCGTTGGATAGAGGCTATTCGGTCTTGAACAGCAGGAACAGATAATGCAGGAGGAGAGTTTGGGAGGAAAGAAGGGTGAAACCCAAAGTTAGACCAGAAGGGTGTTTGGTTGGTGGCTGTATGAACTGAATTATTATACGCAAATTCCGCGTAGGGTAGCAGAGAGGACCAGTCATCTTGGGAGCCGGAAGAGAAACAGCGGAGATACTGCTCCAGAGTTTGGTTCGTTCTCTCCGTCTGGCCGTTGCTTTGAGGGTGGTATGCAGAGGAGAGACAGACCCTTATTTCCAGTGCTTTACAGAGTTCTTTCCAACATTTGGAGGTGAATTGGACCCCTCTATCAGAGACGACACTGTTGGGTACTCCATGTAGCCTTATTATTTCTTTGATAAAAATGTTAACTGTATCCAAGGCAGAGGGGGTGCCCACCATGGGCAAGAAGTGTGCCATTTTGGAAAGGCGGTCGACAACAACCAGGATGGAGGTAAAACCTTCCGAGGGAGGAAGATCGACAATGAAGTCCATAGAAACTTCAGCCCATGGGCGTCCTGGGATGGGTAAAGGTCTAAGTAGTCCCCAAGATTTGGTGTTAGCCCCGTTACTGCGCTGGCATGAAACACATGAGAGAATATACTCTTTACAGTCCTGTCTCCAACCAGGCCACCAAAAAGAACGGGGAACCAATTCTGACGTTTTCAGAGTCCCAAAGTGACCAGCCAGCTTATGATCATGAAGCATCTTTAAAGTCAGGGGTCTAGCCTCCAGTGGGACAAAAAATTTTCCTTGGCACCAGAGCAAGTCATCTCGTTTTTCCAAGAAGGATACCTCTGGATCGGTACAATGGCTGGACGCCAACTTGATGGTGGTCATAAGATCAGTGTGTGTAAGCAGAAGGAAGTTTTGCGGAGATAAGATGATGCTGGGTTCTGTTGACTGGGGAGATTCAGGGAACATCCGGGAGAGTGCGTCTGCTTTCCCATTCTTGGAGCCGGGTCTGTACGAAATATGAAAGTTGAACCTAGAAAAGAATAGGGCCCAACGAGCTTGCCTGGGTCTTAAGCGTTTGGCTGTCCTGAGGTATTCTAGGTTTTTATGATCGGTGAAGATCATAATGGAATGGGACGCACCCTCCAACAGATATCTCCACTCCTCCAGGGCGAACTTGATGGCCAACAGCTCCCTGTCTCCCACATCATAATTCCTTTCCGGAGAACTTAGTTTCCGGGATGCGAAAGCTACAGGATGGAGGAGGGCCTTGGGGCCCTGTCTCTGGGAGAGTATGGCTCCAGTGGCGGTTTCCGAGGCATCTACCTCCAACACAAACGGCAGGGCTGGATCCGGATGTTGCAGGATTGGTGCAGAGGTGAACAGGGTTTTGAGTTTGGTAAAAGCTTCCTGGGCCTCTTGGGACCACTGAAAACGACTGTTTTGGCGGGTTAGTTGGGTGATGGGTGCAACAATGGATGAGAAACCAATGATAAACCTTCGGTAAAAATTAGCGAATCCAATAAACCGCTGTACTCCCTTTTTGTCTACTGGAGCCGGCCACTCCTGAATTGCCTTGACCTTCTGGGGATCCATTGCAACCCCGTTAGTAGAAATGATGAAGCCTAGAAATTGCACAACAGATTTTTCGAATTCGCATTTCTCTGCTTTAAGGTACAACTTGTGTCTCCTGAGAATTGCAAGGACTGTTTTTACGTGAGCCCGATGAAGCTCAAGGGTGGCAGAGAAAATAAGAATATCGTCCAGGTAAACAACTAGGAAATTGTCTAGGTATTCTCGAAAAATTTTGTTTACCAGGTGCTGAAACGTGGCCGGAGCGTTACACAGTCCAAAAGGCATTACCAAATATTCATAATGTCCAAACCTGGACCTGAAGGCAGTCTTCCACTCGTCTCCAGGCCTGATTCGGATGAGGTTATAGGCACCTCGCAGATCTAACTTAGAGAAGATTCGGGCAGACCGGAAACGCTGAGACAACTCTGGGATGAGTGGGAGGGGATAACGATTTTTAATCGTTATTTTGTTCAGTTCTCTATAATCTATGCACGGTCTTAGGGAACCATCTTTTTTCTCCACAAAGAAGATGCCGGCTCCAGCGGGCGAAGAGAAAGGACGAATGAACCCCTTATCCAGGTTCTCATCAATGTAAGTCTTAAGAGCCCTCAGTTCAGTCTCTGATAGTGGAAAGATGCGGCCAAAGGGTATTTCCGAACCTGGTAGTAGATCAATGGGGCAGTCATAAGACCGATGAGGTGGTAGGCAGTCAGCTTTTTGTTTATCGAAGACGTCCCTAAATTTGAGGTATACCGAAGGGACGTGCTGGAGATTGTCAGGTGCAGGTACATTTGCCACAGTTAGACAGGAGACCAGGGTTGGAGGAAGGCAATTGCTCGAAACAGTATGAAGAGGAGAAGGAGACTTCCTCTTTGTTCCAATTGATGTAAGGTTCATGTGCCTGTAGCCAGGGGAGCCCCAAGATGATGGGAAACATGGGGGAGAAGATGATGTCGAAGCTTAGAAGCTCCTGGTGGCCGGAGTCCGTGGTGACAAGGAAGGGCCTTGTTTGTTGTGTGACAAGTCCAGAACGAGGAGGAGACCCATAATCCAGGTAGACTTGGAGGCTTTGTTCTTTGATCTGCAGGGGAATGTTTAGTTCCTGGGCCAGTGAAGTGTCTGGGAAACAGCTGCAGGCTCCAGAATCAATAATTGCTGTTAGCTGTAAGGAGACAGAGAGGGTGACATAAGTCTGGGACAGAACAGTGTTTTGAAAGTTCAAAATAAACTGTGAGCGTGACTTATGGGGTCTCACAGGGCAGGTACGAAGAAAATGTCCGGTTCCTCCACAGTACAGACAGAGGTTGGCCTGTCACCGTTGTTGCTTCTTTTGAGGGGTGAGAGGAGCACGGAACAATCCAAGCTGCATGGGCTCAGCATCTGGTGCAGGGGTGGCAGGAGTCACTGGAAAGGATGAATGAACAGAAGAAGGTTTAGGGAGCATCCAGCTAGGTCGGGGAGCCTGGAAGCGCTCAGTGCGCCGCTCGCGCATGCGCCTGTCCAACTTAGTAGCGGATTGGATTAGATCCTCCAAAGTGGCAGGAGTTTCAATCCTGGCTAACTCATCTTTCAAGGCTTCTGACAGCCCCTGCCAGTACTGGTATTTAAGAGCGGGTTCATTCCATGCTGTATTAGCCGACCATTTTCGAAATTCAGCGGTGTAGTCCTCCACCGACCTCCTCCCTTGAGACAGGGTGTGTAGTACGGCTTCAGCAGTAACGGTGCGTTGAGGGTCATCGTAGAGTTGAGACATACTCTCAAAGAAAGTTTCCAAAGAATTCAGAAGAGGGCTTCTTTGTTCCATCAGACTGTGGGCCAAAGCCTGTGGCTCTTCGGACAACAGGGAGATGACAAATCCCACTTTAACTACTTCAGACGAAAAAGTCCTGGGCTGAAGGGCTAAGTACAAGGAACAGGCATTTTTGAAGGCTCTGAACTTTTTGCGATCGCCTGAAAACTCCCTGGCGTTGGCACCCTGGGTTCAGGGGAAGCCATAATCACTGTGGGGCTTGATGCAGGTTGAGAAGAGGCGTCCCTGCTGGTGGGTGCAGGAGCTGCGGCTGTTGGTGCAGGTGACCCTGAAAGTTGCTGGAGACGACCATCAATCTGGGCATAGCCTTCCTGCAGTTTCTGGACCGCATCAGTGAGGGCTGTGACCTTCTGGCACAGGATCTCAAGAGGAGAACACGCTCTGTCGGCCTCTGACATGGCTGGTTTGTACTATCAGAATAGTGTACTTACCAAGGCCGAGATGCCGAGAGCGGTTCGCTGTTGCGACTAAGCGCAGTCTGCCCCCTGGAGGTGGTACAGAGGGTGGATGGCACCAAGAGGCACAAGCTACCAGCAGGCAGGGTAGAGCTTGCGTGGAAGTCCTGTAGAACTGGAGCAAGGACTGATGGGTATCAGGGTCCAGCAGAAGAAGACTGGTAGAAAGTCCAGAGCAGGCTGAGGCTCAAACACAGGTAAGCAGACAATCCAGGTCACAGACTGGGGATCAAGGCACTGGAGACAAGAGGCAAAACTGGGTCACAAGCAGAAAGTCAAAGCACAGGAGACTGAAGGTGAATCCGGGTCACAGGCCGAGGGTCAAACACAGGAGGCAGGAACAAAGTCCATAAAACAAGCCAAGGTCGGGTCCAGGAGAAGATCAGAGTAGGTCAGGGTCAATCCGGGTCACAGCAGGTAATCAATCAATCAGGTACAGGAAGCTGAAGACAAACCAGCAATTTCCTTTGAGCATCTGCTCAGCTTTATAGGCAACCAGGAAGTCATGTGGAAGTCATGTGGTGCATGTCATGTGACAGCCAGTCTGTAGCTGAAGGTTTCTTGAACAGCTCCCACTGACAACTTTGCTGCCATCTAGTGTTCAGAATCCAATATGTTTCTCTGACACCACCTCTGTATCCCCCGTCCACCTCTGTACCCCCCGTCCACCTCTATAGCCCCCTCCCATCCACCTCTGTACTCCCATCCACATTCACCTCTGTACCCTCCATCCACATCTGTACCCCCATCCACCTCTATAGCCCCCTCCCATACACCTCTGTACCCCCATTCACATTCACCTCTGTACCCTCCATCCACGTTTGTACCCCCATCCATGTTCACCTCTGTATCCCGATTTCTCTTCACATATCTCCATGGTTCTTTCTGTCATGAGGTGAGATTGAGAACTCATTCATCACGGTGGACCCAGCGGGGGAAATTACAGCGCAGTCTCCGGCTATCAGACCCAGCACACAGCCACAACAATTCACTCGGCTGTGTGCTACACGGGTCTGTCAGGCGGGGGTAGGGAGGGAGGAACACCGACCGCTGCTCTGTTTCATTTCCTGTCTCCGGTCCGCAGCGCAGATTCTCTCAGAGGGAGAAGCGGGACAGTCGGGAGGGGTGCATTACAGCGCAGTCTCCGGCTATCAGACCCAGCACACAGCCACAACAATTCACTCGGCTGTGTGCTACACGGGTCTGTCAGGCGGGGGAAGGGAGGGAGGAACACAGAGCGCAGCTCTGCTTCTTCCCTGTCTCCGGTCCGCAGATTCTTTCAGAGGGAGAAGCGGGACAGTCAGAAGGGTTGGGCGGGCGGCCTCAAGCACATGAAAGTCTGCAGCTGTCCCACTCTCCTGTTATAATGAGGCCACTGCTTGCCCCCCTTCCTGCAGTAAATGGTCGCGCCCAGGGCATCCGTCCCCTCTGCCCACCCATTGTACCGGCCCTGGTTTGAATTATGAGTCAGTTCTAGTAGTTCTAGTAGTTAGAACCGACTCAAGGGAGGGAATATGTTGTAATATTAATATATATGTGTAGGTATTTAAAATATTGTGTTATATGTATGGCATGGTATTTATGTGTTACATACAGGCATTCAAGGTTACTCATCAAAAGGTGTTTGTTGACCAAAAGGGTTAGTGGCCAAACACAGATCAAGAGGTACAGAGGACCCTTTGATGTGTTAATCTTATCTAAGACTACCTAGGTGTGTGAGATGGCCTGGTACTTCCTTACATACATAAGGAAGTATTTATTGATGGTAATTAGACTTGAGAGGGTTTTCATTCAGGGAAACAGTTGGTTGACCTGGAAGAACCACTCCCTCCAGTGTGAGACCAGTATTTGAGAAAGTCAAGCTGGCATTCGTCTGGTTCTTGTCACTGAGAAACATGGCACAGATCTAGAAGTACAGAGAATATACCCCTATGTATTCTCTGTATGAATATACTATATGTTGGTCTGGAAGTGATCAGAATATATATTCTCTATGTATTCTCTGAGAAATATGGCACATGTCTAGGAATAGATTTGAATTATATACTCTGTTGGATTTATATCGTCTGTGGACTTTGTTCGTTATTGGAAGTTAATTAAAAATGCGTTCTCTGGAGAACCTGTGTTGCTGCGGAACAACAAATTTATAGTCATCATATAATACCTAAGATATCAATTATCTAAGAGGACTGGACACTATGGGGCAGATTCACGTAGAGCCGCGTAAAATTGTGCGGGCGTAACGTATCTGATTTACGTTACGCCTCCACAACTTACACGGGCAAGTGCTGTATTCTCAAAGCACTTGCTCCGTAAGTTGCGGTGGCGTAGCGTAAATCGGCCGGCGTAAGCCCACCTAATTCAAATTTGGACCAGGGGGGCGTGTTTTATGCAAAACTACTGTGACCCGACGTGATTGACGTTTTTTCGGAACAGCGCATGCGCCGTCTGTGGAATTTCCCAGTGTGCATTGCTCCAAAGTATGCCGCAAGGACGTCATTGGTTTCGACGTGAACGTAAATGACGTCCAGCCCCAGCCCCATTCACGGACGACTTACGCAAACGACTTAACTTTTTCAAATTTTGACGCGGGAACGACGGCCATACTTAACATTGGATGCGCCTCATATAGCAGGGGCAACTTTACGCCGAGAAAAGCCTAACGTAAACATCGTTACTTTACTGCGTCGGCCGCGCATACGTTCGGGAATTCGCGTATCTAGCTAATTTGCATACTCGACGCGGAATTCGACGGAAGCGCCACCTGGCGGTCAAAAAAAAATGCAGTTAAGATCCGACGGCGTAAGAGACTTACGCCTGTCGGATCTAATGGATATCTATGCGTAACTGATTCTAAGAATCAGGCGCATAGATACGAAGGCCTATACCTTTTTTATATCACTACATTTATTGGACATATTAGATCACTACATCAGGCGGGCCCCCTTTACCTATCACACTGCAAGAAGAAGCTAGACATGCCTGACACAGAGCTTTTTAGGTTCTCTCAAATCTCCCACTTCCTGCATTCCATCTGGACTAACAAACATATGCCCCCCTCCATTACTCCCTATGAACAGTGGTGTACAAATACTATGGATCAGAGGGGAGGAATCTAGCTGATCTATACTGCCCTGATGACTAAAACGGACAAGCCGACCTATGCTCGGGCCTGGGAGGAAGACACGGGCAGCTCGTGGGACCCTGCAGTCTGGTTCCACGCATCAAATAGAGCTGATACAGGTATACTCAATGTCTCTGTTATGTACCACGTACCTGGTAGCCAGAGCCTGGTTGCAGGAAGAGGCCTCTCTTACGGCTCCGGCTCGCAAGCCGCCGGATTGGGAACAGCAGGCTCAGGAGCACGGCAGGGTAGGAGTGCCGGTGTTGCGTGCAGTTGTTGCGGGGTGCTGATTCCCTCTGGAGCGGTGGACTGGAAACCACTGAAGCGGAGAACGTGGGTCAGCGACCCTAACTGAAGGTGCTGGTTCACAGCAACAAGCTGGTGAGGTAAGCTGGTTAGTGGACAGCAGATGGTAGCAGAGTCAGACAAGCCAGGTCACAACGGGTAATCAGGTACGGAAGGCAGGAGAGTAATCGTGGTACAGGCAGGAGGGTCTGGCAGCGGTGAATCAATCAGAGAAGCAAGGTCAATGGTAGCCGAGGTCAGAGGTTGGAGAGGTATGGATGGTCAACAAGCCGGGTCAGAAGGTTCAAACAAACAATCAGGTTTTCAGATGCAGATCAGTACTCAGAAGCTGCAGATCAGACAGCAATGTGCTGGAAAGACAAGTGAACTTTTAAAGGCGTTTTGGCGCCAGGCTGAATTAACGTGCACGTTGGCGCATGCGCGCGCGCGCAACGGTGGGCAGATGAGCTCTGCTGTCTCAAACTAATGGTGGACTGGCGGGATTGTAAGGTAAGTCCCTGACAGTCTCCCTCATCTAGGCCAGCATTAAAGTGTTGATCAGGTGGTACTATGTTCCTTCCAGGCTGGCAAAAATGTACCCAGGGACCTCGCCAGTTTGCTTTAGAGGCTGTGAACTTGAGGGCACAATGCTGCACCATTGGTGGACCTGTCCGCGCATAAGATCCTTTTGGCGGAAGGTATTCCGCTCCATTGGTTCCTTGACAGTGGTAAGGGTAACCCCACATCCCAACGTAGCTCTGCTAAATCATAGTATTCCGGACTTATCCAAAAATTCACAGGCACTGGCATTCTTTGTACTATTGGGTGCTAAACTGACCATCGCCAGGGCCTGGAAGAAACCTACTATCTCCTTCCAAGGGTTAAGGAGGAAAGTCTCCTTGATCATGGTACAAGAGCAAATTGTAGCTAAATTTAATGATACAACGGAGAAATTCAGGACCATCTGGGAACCCTGGGCCACTTACTGCAATATCTCTCTCATACCTGGAGTCTGGAATGGAGACAGGAATGTCTGTATCTCTCATAGTTAGTCTGTGTTCGCACCTCTCTTCTATCCTCTCACGTTTTCTCCTTTCTTTTCTCTCTTTTGCGCCGCCTCTCTTGGCATGCCTGGGTTAACCCTCTGTCACGACGGTTTACCATTAAAATTCCTTACATATGTATGTTGAGAAGGATCGTCAGGATCGGGGGGGTGTCCCCCTCTGCGTGGGTGTGGGTGTGGATCCGGTAGCAACGGGGGGAGACTTGGTGGCCCCGTCTCCTGGGATGCAGCGTGTTCCCTTTGGGGCTCCCGGGGGATTGAGGGTATCGAGGCTTGTCCCACTATGGTACGGTATACAGACACATGGTTTGGCTGCCGGGTGTGTATCTGGGCCCGGGCAGTTGGGGGGACATGCTCGAAGTTGAGCACTATGTTAGCATTTGTTGTTAGTGTAAGGATGAGATGATTAATACTTCGGTGCTGGACTGTATTGTTTGTCATATTTATCTATATGCACCTTGTCTTTTGTTTATTTTACTTTTGTTCTCATCTGAAAATTTCAATAAAACTTTTGAACCTAAAAGATGTCGGGCATAGTGGTTCCAGTAGAACCACCCATGGCTCGAATTAAAACCTGCTTTAATTCACTTCATATATGGCCAGCTTTATGGGACCAATGTAAAGGTAAGTATAAATGGGTGAAAGGGTGGACTTTAAAAATACCCTTTTCTAGGCTTGGTGACAGTGTCTCTTTTATTTTGCCTTTTTATTGGTCTCAGAAAATATGCCCCTCAAATGCACTTCTATAGTGGTTATCTGGAAAGCCCAAATTTTGTTCTTGAGTTTCTGGTTAAAGTGATACTCAAGGTTCGAGGTTTTTTTTTTTAATAACAAACATGTCATACTTACCTCCACTGTGCAGTTTGTTTTGCACAGAGTGGCCCCGATCCACTTCTTCTGGGGTCCCACGGCGGCTCTCGCGGCTCCTCCCCACATTAGATAACCCCCTCTGGGAAGCTCTCTCCAGAGGGGGTTACCTTGCAGGCATGCTCCTGTGTCATACACTTGGCGTCCATAGACGCTGAGTGTATGATTCGGCCCCGCCCCCTGGCGCCCGCTTCATTGCATTTGTTTGACATCAGCAGGAGTCAATGTCTGTGCCGCTATCAATATATCCAATGACGAGCCGAGAACCCATGGAGAGAGCGACGCAGGATCGCGCTCACTTAAATTCAGGGGTCAGGTAAGTAAAACAGGGGGCTGGGGGGCCGAACACTGCAAGGTGTTTTTTCACCTTAATGCATAGGATGCAACCCCTTAAAGCAACCAGCAAGACTAAACACTTTGCTTCTCCCTGGTATGTAAAAATGCTTGAAAATAAGAAACGTAATTTTTATTGGTTAATAATGAAAATAACCCTGAAACAACATATTCTTGTTTATTGGATACACTACACAGGAATAATCAGTAATTGTGGCAGTCGTTGTACATTGACAGTCTTATCACAAATTAGTAGACATATAACGTGAAGTCATAAAAACGTAAATAAATTACAGGTTGAATGATGTTATTATCCTTATTTGTTTCTGAAACACAGTTCAATCTCCTGTGATACTACAACCCATCAGCGTCATTAAAAAAATAAAGTATGAAAGGTGACAGTAGTGAAAATAAAACCATTGGGGTAGATTCAGGAAAGAATTACGCCGGCGTATCCATAGATACGCCGCGTAATTCCAAAGCTGCGCCGGCGTATCTACTTTCTGTATTCTGAAAGCTAGATACGCTGACATTAGCCTAAGATACGACTGGCATAAGTCTCATTACGCCGTCGTATCTTAGGGTGCATGCATTCTCACGCTGGCCGCTAGGTGGCGCTCCAGTAGTTGTCAGCGTAGAGTATGCAAATGACATACTTATGCCGATTCACAAACGTACGTGCGCCCGGCGGTAGTTTTTTACGTTGTTTGCGTAAGTCGTTTTCGTCGTAACGTTGCTCCTGCTATTAGGAGGCTCAGCCGATGTTAAGTATGGACGTCGTTCCCGCGTCACGATTTGAAAATGTTACGTCGTTTGCGTAAGTCGTCCGTGAATGGCGCTGGACGCTATTTACGTTCAAAAACCAATGACGTCCTTGCGACGTCATTTACCGCAATGCACGTCGGGAAATTTTAGGGACGGCGCATTCGCAGTACGTTCGGCGCGGGAACGCGCCTAATTTAAATGATCCACGCCCCCTACCGGATCATTTGAATTACGCACGCTTACGCCGGCCCCTTTTACGCTACGCCGCTGCAAATTACGGAGCAAGTGCTTCGTGAATACAGCGCTTGCTCCTGTAATTTACGGCGGCGTAGCGTAAAGACGATACGCTGCGCCGCCGTATAAGTGCGCGCCCCTACCTGAATCTACCCCATTGTCAATAGAGTTCTGGAGATTATCGAAAGGAATGTATAATTTTATTTTTTCTGTTTACCTCCCCAGGGGTATGATTCTTTCTGGTTTTAGGTGCTAAAAGCGGTACAATTATTTTGCATGAAAATTTGGAGTTTTACATTGTAGGCCTGTAATTCTTAGGAATAACTCACTTAAATCTGTCCAAACAAGAGTCTAGTAGACATCTCGGGTATGATAAAGTTTAAAAAACAAACTTATAAATTATAATAAATAACTATAAATAATTATAACAAATAATAATGTAATTATAATAAAAATTATTCAATAATGTAATCAAATCAAAAACACTGAAATTTGATCAGTTGCAGAATTGTCGCTGTCACTACTTTTATTTTTTTATAACGAATTTCCCCACAAATTGCTATCGCTCAATTCTGCAAGTGATTATAATTTATTATCGCTGTTTTCTAGCTGCTCTAAAACCACTTTTGACATACAGGGACACTTTTGGTTGCTATGGACAATCTACAGTTTGCAGGCAGAAAGAACAGTTTTTATTTTATAAAAGTACATGTAGGGCACTGGGCAGACCACTAGGGACAAAGGGGGTGTGTATTTTTTACATACAGTACTGTAATCTATAAGATTACAGTATACTGTATGCATAGGGCCAGATTCAGGTAGGAGATACGACGGCGTATCTCCAGATACGACGGCGTATCTCCAGATACGCCGTCGTATCTCTGAGTGTGAGGCGTTGTATCTTGGCGCCTGATTCAAAGAATCAGATACGCCAGAATTTGTCCAAGATACGACCAGCGTAAGTCTCCTACGCTGTCGTATCTTTTTTTATTTATTTTATTTTATTTTATCATTCATTTTTATTTGTTTTTCTTAATTCAGTTTTTAACAAATACAGTTGACATAATTTTCACAGTGGGATAAAAAAAAATATTGACCGTATACCGTGAGGAAGAAATATATTATTGCATTAATACAAGAGAGAGTGTCTTCTTCCTAATGTTTCCCCTTGTGTCTGTTCCCTTGTGACTCCTTTCCCCCCTCCCTCCCCCAGCCTTAAGGAGCGTGTCACCCTCATCTTTTCCTAACCTAAGAAATGGACGGATCAGTCTGGTAAGCTCAATTCCGCCTTAAGTTGTTGGCGGGGAGAGTCTATCTGAGGAGCATTCTAACTAGGCCCCACCCTAGGGGTCTCCCCGTTGGAAGCAACTGAGCATTTGGACTACGGTGAGCCCTTGTTGGCAGAAGAGGTGGGATCCCATTGGGCCAGGGCAGCCCCGTCACTGGATCCCCCTATAAAGGATCTCCCACAGCCCTCACCCAGGATCCCCACAGTCTCGCAAATTTCCCATGATTCCCTTGTCTGGTAAAACTCACTCTCTCGCTAGAAATGGTTAGGTTAATGGTCGCTACGCTGTCGTATCTTAACTGCATATTTACGCTGGCCGCTAGGGGCGTGTACGCTGATTTACGCCTAGAATATGTAAATCAGCTAGATAGGCTTTTTCCGGCGTAAAGTTACCCCTGCTATATGAGGCGCAGCCACTGTTAAGTATGGACGTAGGGCCAACGTCGAATTTTCCGTCGATTGCGTTGTTTGCGTAAGTCGTTGGCGAATAGGGTTGTGCGTCATTTACATTCACGTCGAAAGCATCGTTTTTTTGCGGGTTCATTTGGAGCATTGGGATACTTTCACGGACGGCGCATACGCCGTTCGGAAAAAGCATCATTTACGTGGGGTCACAATAAATTAATATAAAACACGCCCACATCTTAATTAGGCGGGTTTACACCGGCCTATTTACGCTACGCCGCCGCAACTTTGCTTTGTGAATACTGCACTTGCCTGTCAAAGTTGCGGAGGCGTATCGTAAATAGGATACGTTACGTCCGCACACAAATACGCGCTCCCTACCTGAATCTACCCCAGAGTGTTTATTTACATTCTTGAATTTGGTGCCGTTCTCCGCCCCCGTGCATCGTAACGTCGCAGGGAACGGAGATCGGCGGCACAGGGACACTGTGAATCGAGCAATATTACCAATACCACTGCTAATTACGCAAACTCCGGTCCTCTACAGCTCATCTCTGTATCCCCCCCAATTCACAGCTCACCTCTGTATCCCCCGTCCACCTCAGTACCACCATTCACCGCTGTACCCCCATCCACATTCACCTCTGTACCCCCATCCACATCTGTACCCCCATCCACATTTACCTCTGTAGCCCCCTCCTGTCCACCTCTGTATCCCCCTCCCGTCCACCTCTGTACCCCCCGTCCACCTCTATAGCCCCCTCCCATCCACCTCTGTACCCCCATCCATATTCACCTCTGTATCCTCCATCCACATCTGTACCCATCATCCACCTCTGTACCCCCATCTACATTTACCTCTGTAGCCCCCTCCCGTTCTCCTCTGTACCCCCCGTCCACCTCTATAGCCCCCTCCCATCCACCTCTGTACCCCCCATCCACATCTGTACCCATCATCCACCTCTGTACCCCCCATCCACATTTACCTCTGTAGCCCCCTCCCGTCCACCTCTGTAGCCCCTGTCCACCTCTGTAGCCCCTGTCCACCTCTGTACCCCCCGTCCACCTCTATAGCCCCCTCCTATCCACCTCTGTACCCCCATTCACATTCACCTCTGTACCCTCCATCCACATCTGTACCCCCATCCACCTCTATAGCCCCCTCCCATCCACCTCTGTACCCCCATTCACATTCACCTCTGTACCCCGATTTCTCTTCACATATCTCCATGGTTCTTTCTGTCATGAGGTGAGATTGAGAACTCATTCATCACGGTGGACCCAGCGGGGGAAATTACAGCGCAGTCTCCGGCTATCAGACCCAGCACACAGCCACAACAATTCACTTGGCTGTGTGCTACACGGGTATATCAGGCGGGGGTAGGGAGGGAGGAACACCGAGCCCTGCTCTGTTTCATTCCCTGTCTCTGGTCCGCAGTGCAGATTCTCTCAAAGGGAGAAGCGGGACAGTCAGGAGGGGTGCATTACAGCACAGTCTCCGGCTATCAGACCCAGCACACAGCCACAACAATTCACTCGGCTGTGTGCTACACGGGTCTGTCAGGCGGGGGAAGGGAGGGAGGAACACAGACCGCGGCTCTGCTTCTTCCCTGTCTCCGGTCCGCAGATTCTTTCAGAGGGAGAAGCGGGACAGTCGGGAGGGGTGGGCGGCCTCAAGCACATGAAAGTCCGCAGCTGTCCCGCTCTCCTGTTATAATGAGGCCACTGCTTGGAGCGCGGGGGGATCGGCTGCTCGATTGAGTAGCATGACCGCCCTGACTGCGCCCCCCTTCATGCAGTAAATGGTCACGCCCAGGGCATCCGTCCCCTCTGCCCACCCCTTGTACCGGCCCTGGTTTGAATTATGAGTCAGTTCTAGTAGTTAGAACCGACTCAAGGGAGGGAATATGTTGTAATATTAATATATATGTGTAGGTATTTAAAATATTGTGTTATATGTATGGCATGGTATTTATGTGTTACATACAGGCATTCAAGGTTACTCATCAAAAGGTGTTTGCTGACCAAAAGGGTTAGTGGCCAAACACAGATCAAGGGGTACAGAGGACCCTTTGATGTGTTAATCTTATCTAAGACTACCTAGGTGTGTGAGATGGCCTGGTACTTCCTTACATAAATAAGGAAGTATTTATTGATGGTAATTAGACTTGAGGGGGTTTTCATTCAGGGAAACAGTTGGTTGACCTGGAAGAACCACTCCCTCCAGTGTGAGACCAGTTTTTGAGAAAGTCAAGCTGGCATTCGTCTGGTTCTTGTCACTGAGAAACATGGCACAGATCTAGAAGTACAGAGAATATACCCCTATGTATTCTCTGTATGAATATACTGTATGTTGGTCTGGAAGTGATCAGAATATATATTATCTATGTATTCTCTGAGAAATATGGCACATGTCTAGGAAGAGATTTGAATTATATACTTTGTTGGATTTATATCGTCTGTGGACTTTGTTCGTTATTGGAAGTTAATTAAAAATGCGTTCTCTGGAGAACCTGTGTTGCTGCGGAACAACAAATTTATAGTCATCATATAATACCTAAGATATCAATTATCTAAGAGGACTGGACACTATGCGGCAGATTCACGTAGAGCCGTGTAAAATTGTGCGGGCGTAACGTATCTGATTTACGTTACGCCTCCGCAACTTACACGGGCAAGTACTGTATTCTCAAAGCACTTGATCTGTAAGTTGCGGCGGCGTAGCATAAATCGGCCGGCGTAAGCCCGCCTAATTCAAATTTGGATCAGGGGGCGTGTTTTATGCAAAACTACTGTGACCCGACGTGTTTCACGGTTTTTCGGAACGGCGCATGCACCGTCCGTGGAATTTCCCAGTGTGCATTGCTCCAAAGTATGCCGCAAGGACGTAATTGGTTTCGACGTGAACGTAAATGACAGCCCCATTCACGGACGACTTACGCAAACGACGTAACTTTTTTAAATTTCGACGCGGGAACGACGGCCATACTTAACATTGGCTGCGCCTCATATAGCAGGGACAACTTTCCCCCCGGGAAAAGCCTAACGTAAACATCGTAACTTTACTGCGTCGGCCGCGCGTACGTTCGGGAATTTGCGTATCTAGCTAATTTGCATATTCAACGCGGAATTCGACGGAAGCGCCACCTGGCGGTCAAAAAAAATGCAGTTAAGATCCAACGGCGTAAGAGACTTACGCCTGTCGGATCTAATGGATATCTATGCGTAACTGATTCTAAGAATCAGGCGCATAGATAAGACGGCGCAACTCAGAGATATGACGGCGTATCTGGAGATACGCCGTCGTATCTTGGTTGTGAATCTGGGCCTATACCTTTTCTATATCACTACATTTATTGGACATATTAGATCACTACATCAGGCGGGCCCCCTTTCCCTATCACACTGCAAGAAGAAGCTAGACATGCCTGACACAGAGCTTTTTAGGTTCTCTCAAATCTCCTACTTCCTGCATCCTCCATTACAACCTATGAACAATGGTGTACAAATACTATGGATCAGAGGGGAGGAATCTCGCTGATCTATACTGCCCTGATGACTAAGACGGACAAGCCGACCTATGCTCGGGCCTGGGAGGAAGACACGGGCAGCTCGTGGGACCCTGCAGTCTGGTTCCGCGCATCAAATAGAGCTTATAAAGGTATACTCAATGTCTCCCTCATCTAGGCCAGCATTAAAATGTTGATCAGGTGGTACTATGTTCCTTCCAGGCTGGCAAAAATGTACCCAGGGACCTTGCCAGTTTGCTTTAGAGGCTGTGAACTTGAGGGCACCATGCTGCACCAGTGGTGGACCTGTCCGTGCATAAGATCCTTTTGGCGGAAGGTATTCCGCTCCATTGGTTCCTTGACAGGGGTAAGGGTAACCCCACATCCCAACGTAGCTCTGCTAAATCATAGTATTCCGAACTTATCCAAAAATTCACAGGCACTGGCATTCTTTGTACTATTGGGTGCTAAACTGACCATCGCCAGGGCCTGGAAGAAACCTACTATCTCCTTCCAAGGGTTCAGGAGGAAAGTCTCCTGGATCATGGTACAAGAGCAAATTGTAGCTAAATTTAATGATAGAACGGAGAAATTCAGGACCATCTGGGAACCCTGGGCCACTTACCGCAATATCTCTCTCATACCTGGAGTCTGGAATGGAGACATGAATGTCTGTATCTCTCATAGTTAGTCTGTGTTCGCACCTCTCTTCTATCCTCTCACGTTTTCTCCTTTCTTTTCTCTCTTTTCCGCCGCCTCTCTTGGCATGCCTGGGTTAACCCTCTGTCACGACGGTTTACCATTAAAATTCCTTACATATGTATGTTAAGAAGGATGAGCGGGATCGGGGGGGGGTGTCCCCCTCTGCGTGGGTGTGGGTGTGGATCCGGTAGCCACGGGGGGAGACTTGGTGGCCCCATCTCCTGGGATGCAGCGTGTTCCCTTTGGGGCTCCCGGGGGATTGAGGGTATCGAGGCTTGTCCCACTATGGTACGGTATACAGACACATGGCTAGGCTGCCGGGTGTGTACCTGGGCCCGGGCAGTTGGGGGGACATGCTCGAAGTTGAGCACTATGTTAGCATTTGTTGTTAGTGTAAGGATGAGATGATTAATACTTCGGTGCTGGACTGTATTGTTTGTCATATTTATCTATATACACACTGGGCCATATTCTCTATAAATATCCGCCTGCTGCGCTTAGGGCACTTACACTCCGCTATCCCAACTTACTGGAGCAGGTGTTGTATTCCCCAAACACTTGCTCCATAAGTTGGGACAGCGGAGTGTAAGTGTCCCGGCGTAGCCTGGCGGATCTCCAAGGGGGCGTCTTCTATTCAAATGAAGCGCGCCCCCGATGCGAAAGAACTGGGCATGCGCCGGGCTGCAAAAAGCCCAGTGCGCATGCTCCAGTTCTCGGCGGAAAACGTCAATGACGCCGACGTGTGCGTCATTGACGTAAAGTCGTATTCAAGAACGACTTACGTAAACGACGTACCCGACGAAAAAACACGACGGGGACCCGAGGCCATCCGTAACATGGCCTACGCGAGACTTGCGGAAACTTACCCCTCATATAGCAGGAGTACGTTTCCGCTTACGCAAACGACGTTAGCGACGGTTACGCGACGCGAACTCGTTCGGGAATCGGCGTAGAAGGATCATTTGCATATGCAAATGACTCCTTCACGTAAATGCCATCTTGCGGCGGCCGGCGTCATTGCATTTAAGATCCGCCAGTGTAAGTGACTTACAGATGGCGGATCTTGGGCCAGATTCACAAAGAGATACGACGGTGTATCTACAGATACACCATCGTATCTCTGATTTTTACTGGTCCTATCTATGCACCTGATTCATAGAACCAGTTACGCATAGATAGGGCTGAGATCCGACAGTGTCACACTGTGTTACACTGTCGGATTTTTTTTTGGATTTAAAAATGGCGCCGGGGGCGTTCCCGCTGATTTACACTGAATAATATGTAAATCAGCGAGATACACGAAATTCACGAACGTACGCGGACCCGACGCTGTGTTGTTACGTCGTTTCCGTAGCGCGGTACCCGTCGTATACTTACCCCTGCTAAAAGCAGGGGTAAGTATTGTTAAGTATGGCCGTCGTTCCCGCGTCGAATTTGAAATTTCCTACGTCGTTTGCGTACGCCGATTCACGAACACGCGCGTCGCAAGTCCCGCTCACGTCGCAACCACTGACGTCCTATTGACGTCAGTGGGAGCAATGCACGCCGGGAAATTCCCCGGACGGCGCATGCGTATTTAAATCGGCGCGGGAGCGCGCCTGATTTAAATAGTACACTCCCCCAGCCGCGGAATTAGAATTCCGCCGGGGGAGTTAGGATCCGCCGTCGCAAGTTTGGAGGTAAGTGTGTTGTGAATTTGACACTTTCCTCACAAACTTGCGAGGGCGGATCTTAAAACACATAGGTTACACGGATCTAAAGATCCGCTAACCTTTGTGAATCTGGCCCCTTAAGTGTATCTATGCAAAAATGATTCTGAGAATCAGGAGCATAGATACACTGGCCAAAAAAGGGAGTTACGATGGAGTATCTGACTTACTCCATCGTAACTTCACTGAGAATATGGCCCCTTGTCTTTTGTTTATTTTACTTTTGTTCTCATCTGAAAATTTCAATAAAACTTTTGAACCTAAAAGATGTCAGGCATAGTGGTTCCAGTAGAACCACCCATGGCTCGAATTAAAACCTGCTTTAATTCACTTCATATATGGCCAGCTTTATGGGACCAATGTAAAGGTAAGTATAAATGGGTGAAAGGGTGGACTTTAAAAATACCCTTTTCTAGGCTTGGTGACAGTGGGCCATATTCTGAAAGAATCTCCGCCTGCTTCGCTTAGGGCACTTACACTCCGCTGTCCCAACTTACTGGAGCAGGTGTTGTATTCCCCAACCACTTGCTCCATAAGTTGGGACAGCGGAGTGTAAGTGTCCCGGCGTAGCCTGGCGGATCTCCAAGGGGGCGGCTTCTATTCAAATGAAGCGCGCCCCCGATGCAAAAGAACTGGGCATGCGCCGGGCTGCAAAAAGCCCAGTGCGCATGCTCCAGTTCTCGGCGGAAAACGTCAATGACGCCGACGTGTGCGTCATTGACGTAAAGTCGTATTCAAGAACGACTTACGTAAACGACGTATCCGATGAAAAAACACGACGGGGACCCGACGCCATCCGTAACATGGCCTACGCGAGACTTGCGGAAACTTACCCCTCATATAGCAGGGGTAAGTTTCCGCTTACGCAAACGACGTTAGCGACGGTTACGCGACGCGAACTCGTTCGGGAATTGGCGTAGAAGGATCATTTGCATATGCAAATGACTCCTTCACGTAAATGCCATCTAGCGGCGGCCGGCGTCATTGCATTTAAGATCCGCCAGTGTAAGTGACTTACAGATGGCGGATCTTAAGTGTATCTATGCAAAAATGATTCTGAGAATCAGGAGCATAGATACACGGGCCAAAAAAGGGAGTTACGATGGAGTATCCTGAGATACTCCATCGTAACTTCTCTGAGAATATGGCCCAGTGTCTCTTTTATTTTGCCTTTTTATTGGTCTCAGAAAATATGCCCCTCAAATGCACTTCTATAGTGGATATCTGGAAAGCCCAAATTTTGTTCTTGAGTTTTTGGTTAAAGTGATACTCAAGGTTCAAGGTTTTTTTTTTTTTTCTAATAACACTGTGCAGTTTGTTTTGCACAGAGTGGCCCTGATCCTTCTGTTCTGGGGTCCCACGGTGGCTCTCGTGGCTCCAGAGGGGGTTACCTTGCGGGCATGCTCCTGTGTCACACACTTGGCGTCCATAGACGCTGAGTGTATGATTCGGCCCCCCCCCCTGGCGCCCACGTCATTGCATTTGATTGACAGCAGCAGGAGCCAATGTCTGTGCCGCTATCAATATATCCAATGACGAGCCGAGAACCCATGGAGAGAGCGACGCAGGATCGCGCTCACTTAAATTCAGGGGTCAGGTAAGTAAAACAGGGGGCCAAACACTGCAAGGTGTTTTTTCACCTTAATGCATAGGATGCAACCCCTTTAAGCAACCAGCAAGACTAAAGACTTTGGGCCAGATCCACAGAGCAAGTACGCCGGCGTATCTACTGATACTCCGGCGTATTTTCAAATTTCCCGCGTCGTATCTTTAGTTTGAATCCTCAAACCAAGATACGACGGCTTCTGGGTTCGATCCGACAGGCGTACGGCTGCGTACGCCTTCGGATCGCAGGTGCAATACTTCGGCGCCCGCTGGGTGGAGTTCGCGTCGTTTTCCGCGTCGGGTATGCAAATTAGCGGTTTACGGCGATCCACGAACGTACGCGCGGCCGTCGCATTTTCTAACGTCGTTTGTAGTCGGCTTTTTCCGGCGTATAGTTAAAGCTGGTATTTTGTGGCGTATAGATAGACTTGCCATGTTAAGTATGGCCGTCGTTCCCGCTTCGAAATGTGGACATTTTTTTTTGCGTAAGTCGTCCGTGAATAGGGATGGACGTAACTCACGTCTAAGTTCAAAAAATTACGTCGTTGTGGCGGGAAATTTCTGGACGACGCATGCGCAGTTCATTCGGCGCAGGGACGCGCTTCATTTAAATGAAACCCGCCCAATTTGAAATCCACCGCCAGAAATACACTATGCCGCCGTAACTTACGGGGCAAACTCGCTGAGGATTCGAATATACGCCAGGTAAGGTACGGCGGTGTAGTGTATCTCTGATAAGCTGCGCCGATCCAAATGTATGTGGATCTGGCCCTTTGCTTCTCCCTGGTCTGTAAAATGCTTGAAAATAAGAAACTTATAGGTAGATTCAGGTACATTGGATTAACTTTAGGGCGGCATAGCCTAGCCTGTTTAGGCTACACCGCCGTAAACTAGCTAGGCTAGTAGTGATTCTCAATCTACTTACCTGTTATTCTACGGCGGCGTAGCCTAAAGCGGGCGGGCGTAAGGGTGCCTAATTCAAATTGGTTGGAGGGGGGCGTGTTGAAATGAGGCTTGACCTCACATTTTTTGACGTTTTTTTGCTACTGCGCATGGGCCGGGCGCCTACACTTCCCAGTGCGCATTACGGCTAAGTACGACGTAACTCCCGATTTGCGGATGACTTACGCAAAGGACGTAAAAAATTCGAACCTCGCGGCGGGAACGGCGGCCATACTTTAACATTGTTATTCCACTTCATAGGTGGAATAACTTTAGGCCGCCTAAGGCCGTACGGAAACGACATAATTCGACTGCGGCGGCCGCGCGTACGTTCGTGAATCGGCGTACAAGCTCATTTACATAATTTACGCCGGCCGCAATGGAAGCGCCACCTAGCGGCCATCCAAAAAATTGCTATCTAAGATAGGACAGCGCAAGCCGGCCTATCTTAGATATGTTTAAGCGTATCTCTGTTTGAGCATACGCTTAAACATACGGCGGCGTAGATTCAGAGTTAGGCCCCGTACACACCATAGAATCCATCCGCAGATAAATCCCAGCAAATGGGTTTCAGCGGATAGATCCTATGGTGTGTACACGCCAGCGGATCTTTTTCCGCGGATATATCTCCCCTGGGATGGATTCCAGCAGATCGGATATTTGCTGACATGCAGAACATATCCATCTGCTGGAGTCCATCCCAACAGATGGATCCGCTGGTCTGTACAGACTCACCGGATCCATCCGTCCGAAGGGATCCCCCGCATGCGTCGTAATGATTCGACGCATGCGTGGAATTCCTTATATGACAGCGTCGCGCACGTCGCCGCGTCATAATCGCGGCGACGGCGCGACACGTCATCGCCAGAGGATTTTGGCGCGGATTTCAATGCGATGGTGAGTACACTCCATCGCAGAGAAATCTGCTGAAATCCTCGAGAGGATTTATCCGCGGAAACGGTCCGCTGGACCGTATCCGCGGATAAATCCTCCCGTGTGTATGGGGCCTTAGGTTGGCTTATCTACTGATAAGCCGGCCTAACTCTTTCTGAATCTACCTATTAATTTTTATTGGTTAATAATGAAAATAACTCTGAAACAACATATTCTTGTTTATTGGATACACTACACAGGAATAATCAGTAATTGTGGCAGTCGTACATTGACAGTCTTATCACAAATTAGTAGACATAAAACGTGAAGTCATAAAAACGTAAATAAATTACAGGTTGAATGATGTTATTATCCTTATTTGTTTCTGAAACACAGTTCAATCTGCTGTGATACTACAACCCATCAGCATCATTAAAAAAATAAAGTATGAAAGGTGACAGTAGTGAAAATGAAACCATTGTCAATAGAGTTCTGGAGATTATCGAAAGGAATGTATAATTTTATTTTTTCTGTTCATCTCCCCAGGGGTATGATTCTTTCTGGTTTTAGGTGCTAAAAGCGGTACAATTATTTTGCATGAAAATTTGTGGGTAGATTCAGGTACGGGCGCGCAATTTTAAGACGGCGTAGCCTAGCGTGTTTACACTACGCCGCCTTAAGTAAGAGATGCAAGTACATGATTCTCAAAGCACTTACCTCCTTACTTAGGGCGGCGTAGTGTAAACGCAGCGGGCGTAAGGGCGCCTAATTCAAATGGGTTGGAGGGGGGCGTGTTTAATGGTAACGAGGCTTGACCTCACGTTTTTGACGTTTTTAGGCTACTACGCATGCAGCGCAAATTTAGTTTGTCCTAACGTATGTCAGTTAAGTTAAGGCGGCTCAATTTTGTGACGTAAGTGCCGTATCCACAGAGCATTTGCGCCCAAATGTGCGCCCGCCTAACGTAAATACCGAGGCGTAAGGCGGGGTTATTGCAAGTGGGAGTGCTCCATTGAAATGAGCCGTGACCCCATGCAAATGAAGGGCCGGCCATACTGCGCATGCGCGCACAAATCTGCACCTCACTGGGCATGCTCAGAACTCGGCCCGGCGCAATCAGTGAGATAAGAAATAGGTCAAGCAGACTTAGTGAGATTTGTTCTGTGTATTTTTGTGTTTGTTTGTTCTGTCTGATTCTTGTGTGTGTTTGGTGCTGATTGTTGTGTGGTGTTATGGCACCCAAGAGGAGAAAGCTGAACTTCTCGGTGCGTGAGAAGCAAATCCTCGCTAGGGCCATCACCGGATTTGGGCGATATTTGCATGGCCCTGAGAGCCGGGACACCACCCCGGCCAGGAAGAAGGCGATCCTTCAGCAGATTACTGATGAGATCAATGCGGGGGGGGGGGAGACGAGGACCCCCAGTGGGATAGCTAAGAAGATCAATGATCTCAGGAGCCTGGTCCGTGAGAAGGTGGCCAAGATTACAGCGCATGCCACGGGCACTGGCGGAGGACCACCTTGCACCGTCAGGCTGACCGAGGAGGAGTGGGCAGTGGCCCAGTGCTTCCACAGCCAACAAGTGGTGGGCCTGCCTGGCTTTGACTCCGAGGAGGGCGTGAGGACAGGTACGTTTTTTTTTTGTTCTATCTGGTGAGTAGCATGTGTGGGGGAGGGAATATGTGCCAAGTGTGTGGATCCTCCAACCTGTGTATGTTTTGTGTCATCCACAGATGGCCAGGAGGTTGCAGGGCCATCAGGCCAGTCTGCACCATCCCCTGGACAACAGGCTGCAGAAGAGCCCCAAGAAGGGCAGGAGTCCTCAGGGGAGGGGAGTGGCCACACCTCACATCATGAGGAGGTTGAGGGGGAGGAGGATGAAGGGGGGGAGGATGGGGATGATCGGATGACCTTGCCAGGGAAATCCTTTTGACTTTGGATGTGGCTCCCCCTGTGGCTGCCAGCAGTCAGGCCTCCATCAGGGGTAGCCCCTCCCACTCCTCCCCCAACAGGGCTCCCCCCCCAAGGGTCTCTCTCCCCTCCTCCCAGGCCACAAGCCTCAGCTGCAGGCAGGAAGGCCACCCAGAAGACCAGGGGGGTGGCCGAGGTTCTGCCTGCCAATCTGCGGAGGGACCAGGCCCGGCAGACCCAACATCTGGGTCAGGTCACCCGGACTTTGGCCCAGATGGAGGACAGCCTGGGCTCAATTAAGGACTCGGTCAGTGATGTGGGCACAAACTCGTTGGCGGTCATAACTTGCATTTGTAACCTGCAGACCGCCACAGCAGGCGTGTCCCTGGAGGTGAGTGCCCTGACCCAGGCTGTCCACGCAAATACCCAGGCTGTCCAGGCCAATACGGCTGCCCTCACTGTGGGCCTGAACAGAATCGCCGTGGCCTTGGAGGGCAGGCCAGCAGGAGGACAGTCACCAGGGGAGGCTCCTCCTTCCCCTGCTCCCCCCCCATGAGTCTCCCCTGGTTGGCCGTGGCCGTGGCCAGCCCAGGCGTAGCTCACGCTGCCGCCGTTAATATTGGATGTACTTTTTATTTTTTGGGGTTTTTTATTTTACTGTGATTATGATTTGTTTTATGTGTGTGAATGATGTATGAATGTGGGGGTGACATTCCTGATGAAAAAAGGGTGTCACCCTCATTTTTGGTGGAGTAGGGATCCCCAGGACCAGGGAGAAGTGATCCCAGGTCCATGTGAATGGTGTATGAATGCACAGTGACATAATTGGAGCCTTGGCGTGGCGTTGCTGCTCCCTAGTACCATGGGGGGTACTTGGGTCTAATCCAATTCGATGAGGATGTGGGGTGTCTGTGCTAGGGACCACAGTGGGTGTGCATGCATGCATTCTCATTGTGTCATGATTATTGTGTGTGTTTACTGTGCAAAGATGCATTCTGTGAGGCGTCTCCTGGCTGCTGTTCCCTCAGAAGAGGGGGTACCCTCGGTTACTAAAGTCACTAGTATAGCTATGAGCATGGATGGCCCTGACATGTTGGCATACAGATTGTTGTCCTGCAAGTGTGTGTGCTCAGCTCTTCCCTAACGGTGTTGCTTTAGCTGACATTTACACGGCTGGTGTAAAGTTAGGGCAGCTTTTATAAGGTGTAACTTTCCACCCTGAAACTAGCAGATGCGCACAGGGCGTAGCCTACGCCGCACAAGCGTACTTTTGTGGATCGCCGTATCTCCTTCATTTGCATATTAGCATAGAAAATCAATGGTGTGTCTAGCGTATTTTGCGCTTCAAGATGCACCGGTGTAATCGTTTTACGTCGGACGGAAAAATCTGGTTTTCAGGCGTATTTCGTTTTGAGGATACGGCGCAAAGATACACGCGGCACATTTTTGAATTACGCCGCGCATCTCTAGATACGTCGGCGTAAGTGCTTTATGAATCTGGGCCGTAATTCTTAGGAATAACTCACTTAAATCTGTCCAAACAAGAGTCTAGTAGACATCTTGGGTATGATAAAGTTTAAAAAACAAAATTATAAATTATAATATAATAAATAACTATAAATAATTATAACAAATAATAATGTATTTATAATAAAAATTATTCAATAACGTAATCAAATCAAAAACACTGCTCAGTTGCAGAATTGTCGCTGTCACTACTTTTATTTTTTTATAACGAATTTCCCCACAAATCGCTATCGCACAATTCTGCAAGTGATTATAATTTATTATCGCTGTTTTCTAGCTGCTCTAAAACCACGTTTGACATACAGGGACACTTTTGGTTGCTATGGACAATCTACAGTTTGCAGGCAGAAAGAATAGTTTTTATTTTATAAAAGTACATGCAGAACACTGGGCAGACCACTAGGGACAAAGGGGGTGTGTATTTTTTCCATACAGTACTGTAATCTATAAGATTACAGTATACTGTATGTATAGGGCCAGATTCAGGTAGAAGATACGACGGCGTATCTCCAGATACGCCGTCGTATCTCTGAGTGTGAGGCGTCTTATCTTGGCGCCTGATTCAAAGAATCAGATACGCCAGAATTTGTCTAAGATACGACCAGCGTAAGTCTCCTACGCCGTCGTATCTTAACTGCATATTTACGCTGGCCGCTAGGGGCGTGTACGCTGATTTACGCCTAGAATATGTAAATCAGCTAGATACGCCTTTTTACGAACGTACGCCCGGCCGTCGCAGTACAGATTTGCCGTTTACGTTAGGCTTTTTCCGGCGTAAAGTTACCCCTGCTATATGAGGCGCAGCCAATGTTAAGTATGGACGTCGGGCCAGCGTCAAATTTTCCGTCGATTACGTTGTTTGCGTAAGTCGTTTGCGAATAGGGCTGTGCGTCATTTACGTTCATGTCGAAAGCATTGTTTTTTTGCGGGTTAATTTGGAGCATGCGCACTGGGATACTTTCACGGATGGCGCATGCGCCGTTCGGAAAAAGCATAATTTACGTGGGGTCACAATAAATTAACATAAAACACGCCCACATCTTCCACGTTTGAATTAGGCGGGCTTACGCCGGCCTATTTACGCTACGCCGCCGCAACTTTGCTTTGTGAATACTGCACTTGCCTGTCAAAGTTGCGGAGGCGTAGCGTAAATAGGATACGTTACGCCTGCACACAAATACGCGCTCCCTACCTGAATCTACCCCAGAGTGTTTATTTACATTTTTGAATTTGGCGCCATTCTCCGCCCCCGTGCATCGTAACGTTGCAGGGAACGGAGATCGGCGGCACAGGGACACTGTGAATCGAGCAAGGATGACACCGCTCGCTCACACAGCGTGGCGGCATCGCAGGATCTAGGGACACGCCCACTACCCCCCTACTTTGAATTAAGCGGGCTTACGCCGGCCAATTTACGCTACGCCGGCGCAAATATGGGAGCGAGTGCTTTGTGAATACTCAGCTTGCCTCTCAATGTTACGGCGGCGTAGCGCATATGAGATGCGCTACGCCGGCACAAAGGTGCGTCGATGTACCTGAATCTGGCTAATATTATCTAATAACTGTTTCATGGGGATGTTTTAGAGGTTGGTGAAGAGAGATGTAACCAGTCTCAACTTAATATTTCATATGAGCCATTGTAAAGCATACAGTACCTCGAACCATAATGATGTTTGTTGTTTGAATCAGTGCTGGGACAAGGTCATCTGGTGCCCAGGGCAAAAATGAAAAACTGCCCCCCCCCCGCTTTTCACAGCGGAGGGGAGGGGGGGGGCACATTTTTTCATCTTTGCCCTGGGCACCAGAAAAAGCTGCTACTGCATCTACAGACCAAGGGATGTATACTAGTGCATCAGTGACAGTGCATTAACCCCCTTCCTGCTGCATATTACCAATACCACTGCTAATTACACAAACTCCCGTCCCCTACAGCTCATCTCTGTATCCCCCCCAATTCACAGCTCACCTCTGTATCCCCTGTCCACCTCTCACCGCTGTACCCCCCATCCACATTCACCTCTGTACCCCCCATCCACATTTACCTCTGTAGCCCCCTCCTGTCCACCTCTGTAGCCCCCTCCCGTCCACCTCTGTACCCCCCGTCCACCTCTATAGCCCCCTCCCATCCACCTCTGTACCCCCATCCACATTCACCCCTGTACCCTCCATCCACATCTGTACCCATCATCCACCTCTGAGTGAGTGAAAAACTTATATAGCGCAGCACATGCGAACTAAATCGCCTCTGGGCGCTCGTTGTTCCTGTCTCCTTTTACATCAAAAAGAGATGAGTTTTGATCTTTCATCTGAAGGCCAAGTGTTTTTTCTCCAAACGAATGCTGGTTGGTAAACCGTTCCATAGTCTGGGGCCTTGGACCGCAAATCTTCTTTCACCTTTGGACTTGTATCTGGCTTTGGGCATTTGGAGCAGATTTTGGTTGGTGGATCGCAGAACGCGATTGGAGTTGTGAGCTTTTATTTTTTCGCATAGATATTGGGGGGCCTTCCCCTGGATGCACCTATGCGTCAGACAGAGTGCTTTAAAAGCAATTCTGTCTTTTACTGGCAACCAATGAAGGGTTCTCAGCAAAGGTGAGATTGATTCCCAGGGTTTTTTCCCAGTCACAAGTCTGGCGGCCGTATTTTGAACGACTTGCAGTCCACATTCACCTCTGTACCCTTCATCCAAATCTGTACCCCCATCCACCTCTATAGCCCCCTCCCATCCACCTCTGTACCCCCTATCCACATCTGTACCCATCATCCACCTCTGTACCCCCCATCCACATTTACCTCTGTAGCCCCCTCCCGTCCACCTCTGTAGCCCCCGTCAACCTCTGTACCCACCGTCCACATTCACCTCTGTACCCTTCATCCGCATCTGTACCCCCATCCACCTCTATAGCCCCCTCCCATCTACCTCTGTACCCCCATTCACATCTGTACCCTCCATCCACGTTTGTACCCCCATCCATGTTCACCTCTGTATCCCGATTTCTCTTCACATATTTTCATGGTTCTTTCTGTCATGAGGTGAGATTGAGAAATTATTCATCACGGTGGACCCAGCGGGGGAAATTACAGCGCAGTCTCCGGCTATCAGACCCAACACACAGCCACAACAATTCCCTCGGGTGTGTGCTACACGGGTCTGTCAGGCAGGGGTAGGGAGGGAGGAACACAGAGCGCTGCTCTGTTTCATTCCCTGTCTCCGGTCCGCAGCGCAGATTCTCTCAGAGGGAGAAGCGGGACAGTCGGGAGGGGTGCATTACAGCGCAGTCTCCGGCTATCAGACCCAGCACACAGCCACAACAATTCACTCGGCTGTGTGCTACACGGGTCTGTCAGGTGGGGGAAGGGAGGGAGGAACACAGAGTGGGCGGGCGGCCTCAAGCACATGAAAGTCCACAGCTGTCCCGCTCTCCTGTTATAATGAGGCCACTGCTTGGAGCGCGGGGGGATCGGCTGCTCGATTGAGTAGCATGATGGCCCTGACTGCGCCCCCCTTCCTGCAGTAAATGGTCACGCCCAGGGCATCCGTCCCCTCTGCCCACCCCTTGTACCGGCCCTGGTTTGAATTATGAGTCAGTTCTAGTAGTTAGAACCGACTCAAGGGAGGGAATATGTTGTAATATTAATATATATGTGTAGGTATTTAAAATATTGTGTTATATGTATGGCATGGTATTTATGTGTTACATACAGGCATTCAAGGTTACTCATCAAAAGGTGTTTGCTGACCAAAAGGGTTAGTGGCCAAACACAGATCAAGAGGTACAGAGGACCCTTTGATGTGTTCATTTTATCTAAGACTACCTAGGTGTGTGAGATGGCCTGGTACTTCCTTACATACATAAGGAAGTATTTATTGATGGTAATTAGACTTGAGGGGGTTTTCATTCAGGGAAACAGTTGGTTGACCTGGAAGAACCACTCCCTCCAGTGTGAGACCAGTATTTGAGAAAGTCAAGCTGGCATTCGTCTGGTTCTTGTCACTGAGAAACATGGCACAGATCTAGAAGTACAGAGAATATACCCCTATGTATTCTCTGTATGAATATACTGTATGTTGGTCTGGAAGTGATCAGAATATATATTCTCTATGTATTCTCTGAGAAAAATGGCACATGTCTAGGAAGAGATTTGAATTATATACTCTGTTGGATTTATATTGTCTGTGGACTTTGTTCGTTATTGGAAGTTAATTAAAAATGCGTTCTCTGGAGAACCTGTGTTGCTGCGGAACAACAAATTTATAGTCATCATATAATACCTAAGATATCAATTATCTAAGAGGACTGGACACTATGGGGCAAATCCTCGTACAGCGGTGCATCTGTACGCCGGGCGCAGCGTATCTAAGATACACTACGCCGCCGTAACTTATTTATTTTATTTCAAATCCACAAAGAATTTGCGCCTTAAGTTACGGCGGCGTAGTGTATCTCTGGCGGCGTAAGGGCGCGGAATTCAAATGGATGTAATGAGGGCGTGTTTTATGTAAATACGTCGTGACCCGACATAAACAAAGTTTTTTTTAACTGCGCATGCGCCGTCTCTGGGGGTATCCCAGTGCGCATGCTCGAAATTTAACCGGAAGAAGCCAATGCTTACCACGGTGACGTCATTCTACGCAAATTCCTATTCGCGAACGACTTACGCAAACTACGTAAAAAATTCAAAATTATACGCGGGAACAACGGCCATACTTAATATTGAGTACGCCTCATAACAACAGCTTTAACTATACGCCGGAAAAAGCCGAACAAAAACGACGTAAAAAATGCGCCGGCCGGACGTACGTTCGTGGATCGCCGTAAATAGCTAATTTACATACTCGACGCGGAAATCCACAGAAATGCCACCTAGCAGCTGCCGAAATATTGCATCTAAGATCCGACGGCGTACTAAGACGTACGCCTGTCGGATCGATCCTGATCCCAGATGCCTTTGTATCTTGTTTTGTGGATACAAAACAAAGATACGACGCGGGAAACTTAAAATTACGCCGGCGTATCAATAGATACGCCGGCGTAATCCTTTTGTGGATCTGCCCCATTACCTTTTCTATATCACTATGTTCTGACTCCGATTGTTGTGATAGCGATATATCTATTGCTGAGACCTCTATGCCTGGCCTGAATAAGCAGATATACTCACTGAGTCACTGCGGACAATCCTTGTCAGACAGCTGAACTCGTCAATACCGATTCATTCAAAAGAGGTGTTTATTCTTTAACTTCAGGGGTTACAGCAGATAACAGGAACAGCAGATGAATGGTGATAGTATTGTGCGGTCAAAAGATGATGCCTTTCCTACGTACTGTGCAGATTACATGAGTGTCCTTGTTACATGTGGCTTGCTAGCTGAGGAGATGATACAGGAAGTACTCCACACAGGAAGCAGGGAGGGGCATACATACACTGAAAATATGTCATAACTCATAAAGAATCTCAGAAAAAACATGTGCATTGCAACAAAGGGCCACTAGATGGCAGCATAGGATAACACATATATTTAGCTATGAGAAAATAGTTAGGCAAACCACACTATATAAACTCTATCTATATAACAATGGTAATATTAACTGAGGCTATGCATCTCATATTCTATGCCCCTATTGGGGCAGCACACTCCCCGTCTGGCATGATAATGCCACTATTTACATAATACAACGGTAGTTATGCAAATAAACAACAGCGCAATTTGCTTGATGTCTTGAAAACCTGAAAGACATAATGGAGAACATGCATATAATGCAACAACAACTATAATATAAGGCTTCAAGTTGTGACATCTAAAGTTCCAGATACTTCCTTCTCGAAGTCGCAGGTAGGATCCAACAGCATACCCAAGTAAGTTCAGCCTCCAAACGGCAAGAGCAAAATTAGTTCCGTGATAGGTCTGATGAAAGTCTTTACAGTCCCTTGTCTTGAGACCTTCACATCCACCTTACGTACCTTACCGTCATCACTAGGAACGCTCTTTACAATAAGACCCATAGGCCACTCGACTCTTTCAGCTTGCTGATCCTTAAGCAGAACGAGATCTCCAACTTGGATGTTAAGGTTCAGGCGCTGCCATTTCCTGCGTCCTTGCAGAGTAGAAAGATATTCCATCTTCCAACGATTCCAGAAGCAGTTGGCAAGGTGTTGTACTCGCTTCCACTGTTCGTAGCACAGATTTCCTGAATTAAAGTCTCGGGTGGCACGGGAACAGTCCCAAGCTTCTGGGTAAGAAGAGTGGCTGGAGTAAGGATAGTTGGGGTCTCTGGATCTGTAGACACTGGAACAAGTGGTCTTAAATTGATTATGGCAGATGCTTCTGCCAGGAAGGTGGTTAGAATCTCGTGGGTAAGTCTTGTGGAGTTCAAGTCCATGAGCATAGAGTCCAGTATTTTTCGCGTGATTCCTATCATTCTCTCCCATGAACCACCCATGTGGGAAGAATGAGGAGGATTGAAAATCCATGTGCAGCCTCTTTCAGCTAAAAGGTCTTGTATTGGCCTAGAGTTGAGCTGTAACTCTCGACAAGCTCCAACGAAATTAGTTCCACAGTCGGATCTTAGTGTCTTGACTGGTCCTTTGATGGCAAGGAACCGTCTTAGAGCATTGATGAAACTTGAGGCATCCATAGATTCTATTACTTCAATGTGTACTGCACGTACACTCATGCAGGTGAACAGCACTGCCCATCGCTTACTATTTGCTTGGCCACCTCGTGTTCTGCGGGCTGTTACCATCCATGGTCCGAAGACATCCAGACTAACATGAGTAAAGGGTGGGTCAGTACTTAACCTGCCAGCTGGCAAATCTGACATTTGCTGTTGCTGATGTTTCCCTCTTAGTTTGCGGCACTGAACACAGCTGTGCAGTGTAGCTGTAATCTGTCTTTTTGCTCCTATAATCCAAAGGCCTGCAACTCTTATGGCTCCCTCTGTGAAGTGTCTACCTTGGTGTTTCACCCTTTCATGGTAGTGCCGTATGAGCAAAGTGGTGATGTGATGGCGAGCAGGTATAATGAGAGGATTCTGTTCTTGCTCACTGAACTTAGCCTTGTTTAGGCGTCCACCAACCCTTAACGTGCCATCATTGTCAATGAATGGGTTCAGGTTAGCAATTGGACTGTTTTTTGGAATGTCCCCCTTGTCACGGATACGTCTGATTTCTGAGCCAAAGACATCCTGTTGTACACTGCGTATTACGATCAGTTCAGCTTCAGCAATGTCTTTTGCAGAAAGAAGCCTTTGGCACGTGTGCCAACCTTGACGGTGAGCATCTGTGAGCTTCGTGTGAAAGCAGTGTGCAATATGAACTAACCTCGCGGTGGTGCGTACCAGCCTTGTCCACTTGGAGAAACGTTCAAAGCGTTGACAGCCCAAGGCACGTCTTTGTTCAGTTCTGGTGACAAGGGTTTTAACTTCAGGACGAACCTCTGGATCTTTGTCGGGTTTTAGAAGACTGAAGACGTCAGCCGTGGTTTCTTCTGGATCAGTCAGCAAGAATTCAGGACCTGTTAACCAAGAAGAATTTACAAAGGCACTCGCATACACTGGCCTGGTGCCATGATCTGCAGGATTAATTTCAGATGGAACATAATGCCACTGTTCAGGTTTAGATGATTTTCTTATTCTTTCTACACCGTTGCTGACATAGACATAGAAACGTTTAGTCTGGTTGTATATGTAGCCCAGAACAACCTTGCTGTCTGTGTAGAATTTGATGTCATCTATCTGAATGTCTAGCTCACGCAGTATGAAATCTGCAATCTCTACAGCTAGCACAGTCCCACAAAGTTCAAGCCTAGGAATTGTGTGTTCAGGCTTGGGTGCTAACTTAGCTTTCCCAAACAGAAACCCTACATGGGTAAGATTAGCTGAATCCCTTACCTTGAGATAGGCAACAGCCGCTATGGCCTCAGTAGATGCATCTGAGAAGATGTGCAGCTCTTTCCTCCGACTGGTAGCAAGGGAAGTCGGAGTGTAGCAGCGTGGTATACGGATTCCATCTAAGGCATGTAACGACTGTTTCCAGGACTCCCACCTTGAAAGTTTGTCTATTGGTAGTGGGGCATCCCAATCTTTGATAGTCTCTGAGAGCTGTCTAAGTATGGATTTACCTTGTATGGTGATGGGAGCCACAAATCCCACTGGATCGTATAGGCTGTTCACCACTGACAGAACTCCACGCCTGGTAAATGGCTTGTCTGCAGAGCTGACTTGAAAGCCGAAGCTGTCTTTTAATAAGTCCCACCGTAGGCCCAGACTTCTCTGCACAGGTGGCATGTCCATCCCCAGATTTAAGTCTTTAAACCCTGTGGCATGATCGCCAGGTTGAAAGGCTTTCATAACAGCAACACTGTTTGAGGCAATCTTGTGTAGTCTGAGGTTAGCCTCAGAAAGCATAACTGCTGTAGGTAAAGATTTAAGTCCATCGTCCACATAGAAGTCTCTCTCGACGAAACGTCGAGCATCTGCACCATACTCCTGTTCTCCATCAAGAGCAGTCCTTCGTAAACCGTATGTTGCGACGGCAGGTGAGGGGCTATTTCCGAAAACATGAACCTTCAATCATTCATTGTTCATGTTGTTGTCACAGTGCCACAGAAACCTTAGGAAGTTCCTATGGTCTTCTCGTACAATAAAGCAATGAAACATTTGTTCAATGTCCGCAGTTATGGCAACTGGCTCTCTTCTGAACCTCATGAGTACACCTACAAGGTTGTTGGTTAGGTTAGGACCAGTGAGAAGAATATCGTTCAGGGATACGCCCTGATGCTTGGCACTGGAGTCGAACACTACCCTGATTTGTTTTGGCTTACGTGGATGGTACACTCCGAAGAAAGGTAGGTACCAGCACTCATCGTGTATTTGAAGAGGTGGAGCTGGCTCATCGTGCTCATTGTCAAAGATCCTCTTCATAAAGGTAACAAAATGGTCCTTCATTTCAGGCCTGTTCTTTAGTGTTCGTTGAAGTGAGTTGAATCTGGATAAAGCCTGTTCACGATTGTTTGGCAGTTTGACCTTTGCAGCACGAAGAGGCAATGGTGCAACCCAGCTGTTAGACTCATCCTTGAAGAATTCTTTGTCCATTATTTTGATGAACTCTCTGTCTTCAACTGACAAGGCTATTTTGTTGTCGTCACTTGTGGTACAAAACACTGTGGTGCCTAGGTTGTCATCACAAAGGATAGGAGTGACATCAGGTACTTGGATGATGTCAAGAGGCTTCTCCTTTATTTCATAATGGTAAGGGCACTCTTTGAAGTGGGATGCACGTCCATTTCCTAACATGTAAGTTTTGAAGGAGTGGATCTCAGATGACGTACACATTCTATCCAAACATACATCCCACTATTACCCAGCCTAGATCAAGTCTTTGTGCATAAGGGGCATCCTCAGGTCCATCACACTGCTCACGTACCTTATATACTCTGAGAATGTCTCTTCCTAGCAAGACTAAGATTTCAGCATTCATGTCCATTGCGGGAATCTCATCAGCAAGGTGCCTTAAGTGAGGATGGTGATATGCAGCCTCTGGAGTAGGAATTTCTTCTCTTTCGTCTGGTATCTGGTCACACTCGACTAATGTTGGTAGGAGTATGCCCTCTTTCCCTTTGATATGAGACACCATGAACCCATCGACCCTTCTGCCGAAAGTCTCTACACGACCAGAACAGGTTCTGAGAGTATACGGTGTGGCATGACCCTCAATGCCAAAGATCTCAAAGAATTTAGGCTTGACCAGGGATCTGTTGCTCTGTTCATCTATTATGGCATACATCCTGGCAGCTTTTTCAGGTTGATCCTCTGGGTATACCTTAACAAGGCATATCTTGGCACAGCACTTGTGATCTAAACCTTCTCCACAGACTTCTGTGCATGAAGAAGGAACATTCTTCTGGGCTAGAGCGTGGCTTTGTTGCTCCCCGCCATGATTTGAGAGAGGGGTGGAGGTAGGCAGCTGCTGTGGGCTGTCTATAAGTGGAGTAGGATGCATAGCTGTCACATGTCTTTCGCTGCTGCATTCTGTGCACTTGATGACAACTTTACAGTCCTTGGCAAAATGACTATAAGAAGCACAGCACCTGTAGCATACTCCAAGTTTCTGGAGAATCTCCCTGCGCTCTTGTAAAGTCTTTGCTCTCAGCTCTCGGCATTTCTTAAGAGGGTGAGGCTTCTTGTGAATAGGGCACTGACGATTAGGATCTTTAGCGTTATCACCGGAAACACTCTGGTATGCATGAGAGGATACGGGTGGTGAGATGTCTGTCCTTTTAACAGATATTGCTCTATGAAAGTCTCTGTGTTTAGCTGCTGTGTTGTCATACCTTGGAGATGGTGATATAGCTGGCAAGTTGGGTTCACTGTAGCTGAAGCTGGGATCATTTCTCATCCAGGCTTGTTTACTGATGAACCTGCAAAAATATGAAAATGGAGGAAAGGATACGTTATAGTCTCTTTTGTACCTTGAGCCCTGCTGCTCCCATCTCTCCTGCAGGCCGTATGACAGTTTAGACACCACTGGATTGACACCATGAGCAGTGTCCAGGAAGCTTAGACCAGGTAGACGTGGGTCTGTCTTTGCCAACTCTAACTCCACGAGGAGGTCACTTACATCTTGGAGCTTGCGATAGTCTTTGTTCCCTATTTTTGGGAAGTTTTGCAGTCTCTTGAATAGAGCGCTTTCTATGGCTTCTGAGCTACCATAGGCTTGTTCAAGTCTTGCCCATGAGGCAACAAGACCTGCATCTGGGTGGTCAACATGTACTGTCCTCAGTCTTTTAACACGATTTGCAGATTCTGGCCCCAGCCACTTTATGAGCAAATCAAGTTCCTCCTTGGTAGTAAGGTTGACATCAGCAATAGCAGCCTTGAAGGTTGATCTCCAGGCCCTGTAGCTCTCTGGACAGTCATCAAACCTTGAGAGGCTGGTGTTAATGAGCTCACGGCGTGCCATATAGCTGGCTAAGTCATTCAAGTCTGATCTCTCACTCTTTGGTGCCAAAGTAATTTGTGGAATCCCTTGGGTGTGAAAGTTCTCTGGTGAAGAAGGGTTACCAGGATAAAAAGATGTTGCATGAGCGCTTAACTTTGGTGTAGTCTTTAAGGCTTCTGCTGGCTGTGGCTGGAGCTGCGGCTTGTCGCTGGAAGTCACCTTGTTGATGGCAGGAGTAGATGTGGTTTGCTGCGTAGATGCACTTGTCTTGTGGACTTGAGGAGACTCAGGCATTTGGAGCTGAGAGGTCCCTGAGTTGAGAGTCAGAACAGTGTTGTTAGTAGGAGGTAAATGAGATGACTCTGTATCTTTGTAAACATTATGCTTTAGCACATATTCACTGGTGCGATCAATTGGATCTTCCAGTTCCGCTGGGATAAGACAGTCTGAATTAGTACTTTGAGCCATTGCTTGTTCAAGGACTTTCAGCCTTGCTAGCGCACCTGCTTCCTCTTTCTCTATTTGCAGAATCTTTATTTGGGATTCCATCTCTGCTTGGCGAGTTTTGCTCTGGGCTTCCAACTCTGCTTCTTTCTTAGCAAGGGAGCTTTGCGCTTTTTTGGATTCAGCATCAGCGCGGGCTTCTATTAGCTTGTCGCTTAATGTTGAACTTCTGGAGCGAGAGGATCTAGAAGAACGTGCAGTGTGCTTGGTTGATATTGATCTGTGAGATCTGGTCTCTTGCAGTTGAGCAATGCGGAGTTCTGCCTTACACTGAGCATTTTGCACTAAGAGATCCCTTTGTTGGTTCAGTGCATCAGTCTTGGTCAGTTCTGCTGAAGAGTCCTCTATATTACAGTCTTGCAATAAAGCAGTGTATTTTGTAGACAGCCGTTGGTAATGTTCATACGCAGCAGATAGGCGAACTATAGAATCTCCTAGTTCAGCCGGTTGATCATTAAAGTGTGGCAAAACTGAAGTGTGAAGTTCTGTCCCAGAGGTCTGATAGCTTGCTGGAGAACTTATCTCTAGTGTATTCATAGTTTTCTCTGAGTTTCTGTATTGGTTTTATTGTACGCTTGGGTCTTACACTCTGTTCAGCAATATCTGCAGAGTCTGCTCCTTGTACATCTGCGGGTTCAGAGGCATGATGAATCTGCGTTGGTTCAGCCGTAAAAGAGTGTTCAGAGCCTTGTCTAGACATTTCTCACGGTTTTGTAAAAAATGGTACTGTCTCTTTAAGAAGACGAACAGCAGCTTAGACAGGTGGGGAAACACAGTTCAATTAGAGAAACAGCTTTCAACATTCACATGAAGTGCAGTAAGCTTGTGCGACCATGTGCTTTCACAAGATGGCGGCTGGCACTGAGCTTGATTGCAGATTAGGCACACACATATACCCAGCAGGCTGTAAGAATTCTATGCATCTTTTGACTGTTCTGACTCCGATTGTTGTGATAGCGATATATCTATTGCTGAGACCTCTATGCCTGGCCTGAATAAGCAGATATACTCACTGCGGACAATCCTTGTCAGGCAGCTGAACTCGTCAATACCGATTCATTCAAAAGAGGTGTTTATTCTTTAACTTCAGGGGTTACAGCAGATAACAGGAACAGCAGATGAATGGTGATAGCATTGTGCGGTCAAAAGATGATGCCTTACCTACGTACTGTGCAGATTACATGAGTGTCCTTGTTACATGTGGCTTGCTAGCTGAGGAGATGATACAGGAAGTACTCCACACAGGAAGCAGGGAGGGGCATACATACACTGAAAATATGTCGTAACTCATAAAGAATCACAGAAAAAACATGTGCATTGCAACAAAGGGCCACTAGATGGCAGCATAGGATAACACATAGATTTAGCTATGAGAAAATAGTTAGGCAAACTACACTATATAAACTCTATCTATATAACAATGCTAATATTAACTGAGGCTATGCATCTCATATTCTATGCCCCTATTGGGGCAGCACACAATACATTTATTGGACATATTAGATCACTACATCAGGCAGGTCCCCTTTCCCTATCACACTGAAAGAAGAAGCTAGACATGCCTTACACAGAGCTTTTTAGGTTATCTCAAATCTCCCACTTCCTGCATTCCATCTGGACTAACAAACATATGCCCCCCTCCATTACTCCCTATGAACACTGGTGTACAAATACTATGGATAAGAGGGGAGGAATCTCGCTGATCTATACTGCCCTGATGACTAAGACGGACAAGCTGACCTATGCTCGGGCCTGGGAGGAAGACACGGGCAGCTCGTGGGACCCTGCAGTCTGGTTCCGCGCATCAAATAGAGCTTATAAAGGTATACTCAATGTCTCCCTCATCTAGGCCAGCATTAAAGTGTTGATCAGGTGGTACTATGTTCCTTCCAGGCTGGCAAAAATGTACCCAGGGACCTCGCCAGTTTGCTTTAGAGGCTGTGAACTTGAGGGCACCATGCTGCACCATTAGTGGACCTGTCCGCGCATAAGATCCTTTTGGCGGAAGGTATTCCACTCCATTGGTTCCTTGACAGGGGTAAGGGTAACCCCACATCCCAACGCAGCTCTGCTAAATCATAGTATTCCGGACTTATCCAAAAATTCACAGGCACTGGCATTCTTTGTACTATTGGGTGCTAAACTGACCATCGCCAGGGCCTGGAAGAAACCTACTATATCCTTCCAAGGGTTCAGGAGGAAAGTCTCCTGGATCATGGTACAAGAGCAAATTGTAGCTAAATTTAATGATTGAACAGAGAAATTCAGGACCATCTGGGAACCCTGGGCCACTTACTGCAATATCTCTCTCATACCTGGAGTCTGGAATGGAGACATAAATGTCTGTATGTCTCATAGTTAGTCTGTGTTCGCACCTCTCTTCTATCCTCTCACGTTTTCTCCTTTCTTTTCTCTCTTTTCCTCCGCCTCTCTTGGCATGTCTGGGTTAACCCTCTGTCACGACGGTTTACCATTAAAATTCCTTACATATGTATGTTGAGAAGGATCGTCGGGATCGGGGGGGTGTCCCCCTCTGCGTGGGTGTGGGTGTGGATCCGGTAGCTATGGGGGGAGACTTGGTGGCCCCGTCTCCTGGGATGCAGCGTGTTCCCTTTGGGGCTCCCGGGGGATTGAGGGTATCGAGGCTTGTCCCACTATGGTATGGTATACAGACACATGGCTTGGCTGCCGGGTGTGTACCTGGGCCCGGGCAGTTGGGGGGACTAGGGATGAGCCGAACATACCCGGGTTTGGTTCGCACCAGAACGTTCGAACAGACCGACCGTTCGCGCAAACATTTAGAACCCCATTGAAGTCTATGGGACTCGAACGTTTGATTTCAAAAGTGCTCATTTTAAAGCCCAATATGCAAGTTATTGTTGGAAAACGTCTTTGAGAACCCGGGTCTTGCCCCAGGGAACATGTATCAATGGAAAAAAAAGTTGTAAAAACTGTAGTTTTTTCTTGAGCAGCGATTTTAATGATGCTTAAAGTGAAAAAAAAATCCTTTAAATATGGTACCTGCTGGGTGTCTATAGTAGTGGCATGTGTTTAGAAATGTCCCTGCACAACATGAGATTACTCTCAGAAAAAAGTAATTTAATACTGCTTGCGGCTTTAATTTATTGTTTGGTCCCTGCAATACGGATAAAAATCATTGAAAAAAATAGCAAGAGTTTCCCCACCACCACTCCCCCCAAGTCAAGACCCAGTGCCGATCCTGACCTCCCTGGGGCCCTAAACAAAATGACATGGCACATTAAAAATGAGAATCGGGGGGGCGCTGACAACAGTGACATGTCACATTAAAGAAAGTTGAGAAGCGGGGTGAGGGGGTGTTCTGCTGTCGGAAATGACTCAGCCAGCGAGTTTAGAAGCGGGGTGAGGGGGCGAAAATGACTTCTCACCAGGCGGGGCCTCTAGTAATTTGGGGGTCCCTTTGCAGCTTTGCGGGGCCCTAAGCGGCTTGCATAGTGAGCCTATAGCGAGGATCGGCCCTGACAAGACCGTTTGGCCCTATATACTTTGAACAGCAGTATACAGGCGGTGCAAACAAGATAAGGACTGTAGGTTTCTTAAAGCGGAGTTCCACCTAAAAATGGAACTTCGGCTTAACCCACTCCTCGCCCCCTTACATGCCACATTTGGCATGTAATTTTTTTGGGGTGGAAGTGGGGGCTTCAGGAGAAGGGGACTTCCTGTCCCACTTCCTCCTTCCGCCGAGGGGCTGGAAAGGCGATTAGCTTAATCGCCTTTTCACAGCCCATCCCCGTAGGCGAGCGCCTGTCCAATCGGACGGCGCCGCGCCGCTCGCGCATGCACAGTGGGTGCCCGGCCGTGAAGCCGAAAGCTGTCACTGCCAGGTGCCCACACTAAGAATGAAGATGCCGGCCGGCGAGGGGGGGCAAGGAGCGGAGCCCCGGCCGGTGCGTCGCTGGAGCCGTGGAGCAGGTAAGTGTCTGTTTATTAAAAGCCAGCAGCTACACTTTTTGTAGCTGCTGACTTTTATTAACCTAAAAAAAAAGGTGGAAAACCCGTTTAAGTAGAATCAGAACCATGTCATACTTTGCTCCTGCATATTGCACAATTTCCTAAAGAGACCCTCAACAAACTACATGACACTTGTGCCTGATGAGGCCACTGATGTTCCAGTGGTGGTGGCCCGTGAGACTGTCCATACAGGCTTGGCCCCCCAAAGTGCACGTGCTGTGTGGCAACAATATGTCGATTATTTTAGGGGTGGGGGGGCCATTACAATGCCAGATCTTGGCTCAATAAATTATTTTTTGGGGAAAGAAAAATTCTAGAAAAAAGGGGGGTTGCCATGCGGGGCCTCCTTTGAACAAATTCTGTGAAGAACTCCTGTTCTCTGAAGGCCTCCATTATTTCTGCAAGTCAAAATGTATCAAAAAAAACTAATGTCAGTCAAGCCTTAGCTTTCTCCCCATATCTAACCCACAAACTCATCCACTGATCATAAAGTCCAAAAATCAAGTTTCGTATCGTCGTACTGCATGATCGTTTTCACAACGTTTTCTACCGACTGCGAACGACGTTCTCACTCACGCAATATCCCTTTTTACACTATTAAATAGCCCACGTGCAGTAACAGCTAATGCGTTTGTGGGCCATTAAATAGCACACGTCCACTAACACTGAGTACTATGTTTAGGTGTAAACTAAACACTATGCAGGCAATACAACACGTTAGAGCACTGCATCTAGCACAATCTACTGCCTAACAATAGGAATAGCTGATCTAGCTAAGCTACACAGTGTATAAATATATGTACAACGCTAGGATGTATATATATCCTCTACACACTGTATATTTAACTAAACTGACTAGCCTTCCTGCTCTATCTATCTATCTATCTATCTATCTATCTATCTATCTATCTATCTATCTATCTATCTATCTGATAGAAAAGACACTGTGTCTCTATCTATCTCTCTCTCTCTAACTGTCTGACTGTTCTTTTCTTTAACAAAGCTGGAACACACTACACGCGGCCGCCTTACAGGCGGCCTTATATAGTGTGGGGCGTGTACTAAACCCCCTGAGCCATAATTGGCCAAAGCCACCCTGGCTTTGGCCAATTGTGGTTCTTTGTTTTTTGCGCCTTGTGATTGGCCAAGCATGCAGGGTCATGGTGCATGCTTGGCCAATCATGCAGGGTCATGGTGCATGCTTGGCCAATCATCAGCGTGCAACGCCGCAATGAATTATGGCCGACGTGTGTCACTCGAATTTGGCGCGAACGACCCATTTTGTTCGAAATTCGTCGAACGTACGAACAGACGATGTTCGAGTCGAACACAAAGCTCATCCCTAGGGGGGACATGCTCGAAGTTGAGCACTATGTTAGCATTTGTTGTTAGTGTAAGGATGACATGATTAATACTTCGGTGCTGGACTGTATTGTTTGTCATATTTATCTATATGCACCTTGTCTTTTGTTTATTTTACTTTCTCAAGTCGTTTTCCAGGACGGCACCTTGGGAGTAGACTGGCTCCACCTGACAGGAAACACAATCAAAAAAAGAGGTTGAAAACCCCGCCCCTCCCCGTGCACCTCAGTTCTTGATTGTGTTTCCCCCAGCGAAACAGTTTTTTATTTTTCTAAAAAGGACCTAAAGCCTGGGGCGGGTGGTCCCCCCCCCCCCCGGAGCTGAACCGCAGGTACTGCGAGACCTTGGGTTTAGTAAGGGATTATTTCCTTTTTCTCCGGGGGGTCTCCTCTTGTTTTCTCAGGGGGGGGGGGAGGAAGCAGCTCTGACGACCATCACCTAGGACCCCCCCCCCGGTGTGGAGCCCCCTGGGCTAGTGGCTACCCCAGTGCTCCAAGAAGGCCGGAATCCCTCTCTCCCGATTCGTGTCTCCCTACCTGGTGCGCCGGGTACAGGCACCCCTCCCTCCCGGCCCCTCCTCACAAGAAAGCTCTTCCTTCCCAGGGCCACACGTTGTCTATCCTGAGTCCAGGGAGTCTCTACTATCAGACTCCAAGGACTCAGATGCTCCGGAGGAGGGTCTGGTTAATAGCCAGACAGAGGACGAAGACGAGGACGCCAGGGCAGGGAAATACATTTTCTCCGCTGATGATATGGGAGGCCTTCTGGCTGCTTTCTATGCCTCTGAAGGGATTTAGCAGCCAACTGAGCTAGTTTCAGCACAGGACAAAATGTATCAGGGACTAGCCAAACCCCAGCCAAAAGTTACCCCAGTGCATCAGTCACTTAAAGGGTCACTAAAGGATTTTTTTTTAGCTAAATAGCTTCCTTTACCTTACTGCTGTACTGGTTTCATGTCCTCATTGTTCGTTTTTGCTTTGATGTTGCTGTAAATCTTCTCTGTTCTGGACACTTCCTGGTTATCTGTTTCCTGATGACCACAGTACTGGGAGATTTCTCACTGTGGTGACTAATCAAGGAGGTGTGATTACTGTGTGTAAAACGAAACTGGATTGGTGCTGAGGAGTTTTAGACAAAGTATTACTGCTCTCTATTGGCTGACTGCCCTCTAGTGGCTCTCTGTACATCAGAGAACCAGCAAACAACAGCAAAAACGAAACTAAACTGTAGGCACATTATATGATTGGTTTTATACATTTTTAATCATTTTTAAAAGGAATCAGTTAACTATTATGGGCCATATTCTCAAACAAGTTACACTGGCGTATATGGAGATGCGCGGCGTAAGTGTAAAGATGCGCCGTCCTATCTATGCGCCGTAGTCACAGAACCAGATCCGCCAGAAATCAGGCTACTCCCGTCCGTCTTAACTAGTTTAAGTTTACGCAGCGTAGGCGTATATTTCAGCTGATGGCATCCTAGGCTGCCATAGAATTAGTATTCAAATATGCAAATGATGTAGATGCGCTGATTCCCGAACCTACGCGCGATCGGCTTAGGCTACGCGCTGTGCGCGTAAGACGATTGTCCGGCTGAAAGTTACCCCTTATAAAAGCTTGGTTAACTTTGCTCCAGACCTGAGTAAGTTAGCTTGAAAAAAGCAAATACAGCAGCACCATCCCGGACGAGCTGAGCAACCAAATTTATCGGACAACACATTCGTATGCCAACATGCCAGGGGCAGGCGTGGTCTTAGCACTGCTAGTGTGTGAAGAGGAAGAGGCACGTAGAAGGAGGAGGGCACGTAGGAGGGCACATGAGAGGATCTACCCACAGCGCATTAGCATACTTGCCAACTGTCCCGTTTTTAACGGGACAGTCCCGTTATTTGGGACCTAGTCCCGGCTAATTTAGCCTGCCGGGACTTGTCCCGGCTAGTGGGGAAGGCAGGTGCGGTAGTCGTTACCGCTGCGCAGTCCTGTGGACGGAGAGGAGGCGCTGTGAGCTTGTCACAACCTCGAGCATCCAGTCAGTGGGTGGATCCATGTGCTCCGGCTCCTCCCAGGCTCCCCTTCTCCAGCTCTGCGGATCTCCTACCATGTGCTGTGCAGAGCGTGGATGACTGCCGCCGCCGTCGCCGCCGCTGAGCAGCTCCTTGACCTTCTCTCCTCCTGGATGGACCGGACTGCCGTCACAGACCTGTCACCTGCCAGAACATCGATCATCAGAGAGGTACTCACTGTGATGACAGTCCGCGGCGCTGCCCGACATCCTGTGACGTCACTGCCTGATCGAGGGTGCCCTGAACATCCCTGCTGACCTCACACCACACTCCTGTCATCATCATGCTCCTCGTCATCCCCCTGTTCCTGGCATTCCACCATCCCACCTCCAAGGCCTGTCATACATTTTATCACCTCCCTGTCACTTCCTACCGCCCACCCCTGTCATCTCCATCCTTCCTATCATCTCCATCCTTCCTGTCACCTCCCTGTCATCTCCATCCTTCCTATCATCTCCATCCTTCCTGTCACCTCCCTGTCATCTCCATCCTTCCTGTCACCCTCCTACCACCCACCCCTGTCATCTCCATCCTTCCTGTCACCTCCCTGCCACCCACCCGTGTCATCTCCATCCTCCCTGTCACCTCCCTACCACCCACCCCTGTCATCTCCATCCTCCCTGTCACCTCCCTACCACCCACCCCTGTCATCTCCATCCTCCCTGTCGCCTCCCTACCACCCACCCCTGTCATCTCCATCCTCCCTGTCGCCTCCCTACCACCCACCCCTGTCATCTCCATCCTCCATGTCACCTCCCTACCACCCACCCCTGTCATCTCCATCCTCCCTGTCACCTCCTTACCACCCACCCCTGTCATCTCCATCCTCCCTGTCACCTCCCTACCACCCACCCCTGTCATCTCCATCCTCCCTGTCACCTCCCTACCACCCACCCCTGTCAACTCCATCCTCCATGTCACCTCCCTACCACCCACCCCTGTCATCTCCATCCTCCCTGTCACCTCCTTACCACCCACCCCTGTCATCTCCATCCTCCCTGTCACCTCCCTACCACCCACCCCTGTCATCTCCATCCTCCCTGTCACCTCCCTACCACCCACCCCTGTCATCTCCATCCTCCCTGTCACCTCCCTACCACCCACCCCTGTCATCTCCATCCTTCCTGTCACCTCCCTGCCACCCACCCGTGTCATCTCCATCCTCCCTGTCACCTCCCTACCACCCACCCCTGTCATCTCCATCCTCCCTGTCACCTCCCTACCACCCACCCATGTCATCTCCATCCTCCCTGTCACCTCCCTACCACCCACCCCTGTCATCTCCATCCTCCCTGTCACCTCCCTACCACCCACCCCTGTCATCTCCATCCTCCCTGTCACCTCCCTGCCACCCACCCGTGTCATCTCCATCCTTCCTGTCACCTCCCTGCCACCCACCCCTGTCATCTCCATCCTCCCTGTCACCTCCCTACCACCCACCCCTGTCATCTCCATCCTCCCTGTCACCTCCCTACCACCCACCCCTGTCATCTCCATCCTCCATGTCACCTCCCTACCACCCACCCCTGTCATCTCCATCCTCCCTGTCACCTCCTTACCACCCACCCCTGTCATCTCCATCCTCCCTGTCACCTCCCTACCACCCACCCCTGTCATCTCCATCCTCCCTGTCACCTCCCTCCCACCCACCCCTGTCATCTCCATCCTCCCTGTTACCTCCCTACCACCCACCCCTGTCATCTCCATCCTCCCTGTCACCTCCCTACCACCCACCCCTGTCATCTCCATCCTTCCTGTCACCTCCCTGCCACCCACCCCTGTCATCTCCATCCTTCCTGTCACCTCCCTGCCACCCACCCGTGTCATCTCCATCCTCCCTGTCACCTCCCTACCACCCACCCCTGTCATCTCCATCCTCCCTGTCACCTCCCTACCACCCACCCCTGTCATCTCCATCCTCCCTGTCACCTCCCTACCACCCACCCCTGTCATCTCCATCCTCCCTGTCACCTCCCTACCACCCACCCCTGTCATCTCCATCCTCCATGTCACCTCCCTACCCCCCACCCCTGTCATCTCCATCCTCCCTGTCACCTCCTTACCACCCACCCCTGTCATCTCCATCCTCCCTGTCACCTCCCTACCACCCACCCCTGTCATCTCCATCCTCCCTGTCACCTCCCTACCACCCACCCCTGTCATCTCCATCCTCCCTGTCACCTCCCTACCACCCACCCCTGTCATCTCCATCCTCCCTGTCACCTCCCTACCACCCACCCCTGTCATCTCCATCCTCCCTGTCACCTCCCTACCACCCACCCCTGTCATCTCCATCCTCCCTGTCACCTCCCTACCACCCACCCCTGTCATCTCCATCCTCCCCGTCACCTCCTTACCACCCACCCCTGTCATCTCCATCCTCCCCGTCACCTCCCTACCACCCACCCCTGTCATCTCCATCCTCCCTGTCACCTCCCTACCACCCACCCCTGTCATCTCCATCCTCCCTGTCACCTCCCTACCACCCACCCCTGTCATCTCCATCCTCCCTGTCACCTCCCTACCACCCACCCCTGTCATCTCAATCCTCCCTGTCACCTCCCTGCCACCCACCCCTGTCATCTCCATCCTTCCTGTCACCTCCCTGCCACCCACCCGTGTCATCTCCATCCTCCCTGTCACCTCCCTACCACCCACCCCTGTCATCTCCATCCTCCCTGTCACCTCCCTACCACCCACCCCTGTCATCTCCATCCTCCCTGTCACCTCCCTACCACCCACCCCTGTCATCTCCATCCTCCCTGTCACCTCCCTACCACCCACCCCTGTCATCTCCATCCTCCATGTCACCTCCCTACCACCCACCCCTGTCATCTCTATCCTCCCTGTCACCTCCTTACCACCCACCCCTGTCATCTCCATCCTCCCTGTCACCTCCCTACCACCCACCCCTGTCATCTCCATCCTCCCTGTCACCTCCCTACCACCCACCCCTGTCATCTCCATCCTCCCTGTCACCTCCCTACCACCCACCCCTGTCATCTCCATCCTCCCCGTCACCTCCCTACCACCCACCCCTGTCATCTCCATCCTCCCCGTCACCTTCCTACCACCCACCCCTGTCATCTCCATCCTCCTTGTTTCCTCCCTACTACCCTCCCCTGTCATCTCCATCCTCCCTGTCACCTCCCTGCCACCCACCCCTATCATCTCCATCCTCCCTGTCACCCTCCTACCACCCACCCCTGTCATCTCCATCCTTCCTGTCACCTCCCTGCCACCCACCCGTGTCATCTCCATCCTCCATGTCACCTCCCTACCACCCACCCCTGTCATCTCCATCCTCCCTGTCACCTCCCTACCACCCACCCCTGTCATCTCCATCCTCCCTGTCACCTCCCTACCACCCACCCCTGTCATCTCCATCCTCCCCGTCACCTCCCTACCACCCACCCCTGTCATCTCCATCCTCCCTGTCACCTTCCTACCACCCACCCCTGTCATCTCCATCCTCCTTGTTTCCTCCCTACTACCCTCCCCTGTCATCTCCATCCTCCCTGTCACCTCCCTGCCACCCACCCCTGTCATCTCCATCCTCCCTGTCACCTCCCTGCCACCCACCCCTGTCATCTCCAACCTCCCTGCCACCCACCCCTGTCATCTCCATCCTCCCTGCCACCCACCCCTGTCATCTCCATCCTCCCTGTCACCTCCCTGCCACCCACCCCTGTCATATCCATCCTCTCTGTCACCTCCCTGCCACCCACCCCTATCATCTCCATCCTCCCTGTCACCTCCCTGCCACCCACCCCTGTCTCTCCATCCTCCCTGTCACCTCCCTGCCACCCACCCCTGTCATCTCCATCCTCCCCGTCACCTCCCTACCACCCACCCCTGTCATCTCCATCCTCCCTGTCACCTCCCTACCACCCACCCCTGTCATCTCCATCCTCCCCGTCACCTCCCTACCACCCACCCCTGTCATCTCCATCCTCCCTGTCACCTTCCTACCACCCACCCCTGTCATCTCCATCCTCCCCGTCACCTCCCTACCACCCACCCCTGTTATCTCCATCCTCCCTGTCACCTTCCTACCACCCACCCATGTCATCTCCATCCTCCTTGTCTCCTCCCTACTACCCTCCCCTGTCATCTCCATCTTCCCTGTCACCTTCCTACCACCCACCCCTGTCATCTCCATCCTCCCCGTCACCTCCCTACCACCCACCCCTGTCATCTCCATCCTCCCTGTCACCTTCCTACCACCCACCCCTGTCATCTCCATCCTCCTTGTTTCCTCCCTACTACCCTCCCCTGTCATCTCCATCCTCCCTGTCACCTCCCTGCCACCCACCCCTGTCATCTCCATCCTCCCTGTCACCTCCCTGCCACCCACCCCTGTCATCTCCATCCTCCCTGCCACCCACCCCTGTCATCTCCATCCTCCCTGTCACCTCCCTGCCACCCACCCCTGTCATCTCCATCCTCCCTGTCACCTCCCTGCCACCCACCCCTATCATCTCCATCCTCCCTGTCACCTTCCTACCACCCACCCCTGTCATCTCCATCCTCCCTGTCACCTCCCTGCCACCCACCCCTGTCATCTCCATCCTCCCTGTCACCTCCCTGCCACCCACCCCTGTCATCTCCATCCTCCCTGTCACCTCCCTGCCACCCACCCCTATCATCTCCATCCTCCCTGTCACCTCCCTGCCACCCACCCCTGTCATCTCCATCCTCCCTGTCACCTCCCTACCACCCTCCCCTGTCACCTCCATCCTCCCTGTCACTTTCCTAACACCCACCCCGGTCATCTCCATCCTCCCTGTCATCTCCCTACCACCCTCCCCTGTCACCTCCATCCTCCCTGTCACCTTCCTAACACCCACCCCTGTCATCTCCATCCTCCCTGTCATCTCCATCCTCCCTGTCATCTCCCTACCACCCTCCCCTGTCACCTCCATCCTCCCTGTCACCTCCCTAACACCCACCCCTGTCATCTCCATCCTCCCTGTCTCCTCCCTACCACCCACCCCTGTCATCTCCACCCTCCCTGTCACCTCCCTGCCACCCACCCCTGTCATCTCCATCCTCCCTGTCACCTCCCTGCCACCCACCCCTGTCATCTCCATCCTCCCTGTCACCTTCCTACCACCCACCCCTGTCATCTCCATCCTCCCTGTCACCTTCCTAACACCCACCCCTGTCATCTCCATCCTCCCTGTCACCTCCCTGCCACCCACCCCTGTCATCTCCATCCTCCCTGTCATCTCCCTACCACCCTCCCCTGTCACCTCCATCCTCCCTGTCACCTCCCTAACACCCACCCCTGTCATCTCCATCCTCCCTGTCTCCTCCCTACCACCCACCCCTGTCATCTCCACCCTCCCTGCCACCCACCCCTGTCACCTCCCTGCCACCCACCCCTGTCATCTCCATCCTCCCTGTCACCTTCCTACCACCCACCCCTGTCATCTCCATCCTCCCTGTCACCTTCCTAACACCCACCCCTGTCATCTCCATCCTCCCTGTCTCCTCCCTACCACCCACCCCTGTCATCTCCACCCTCCCTGTCACCTCCCTGCCACCCACCCCTGTCATCTCCATCCTCCCTGTCACCTCCCTGCCACCCACCCCTGTCATCTCCATCCTCCCTGTCACCTTCCTACCACCCACCCCTGTCATCTCCATCCTCCCTGTCACCTTCCTAACACCCACCCCTGTCATCTCCATCCTCCCTGTCACCTCCCTGCCACCCACCCCTGTCATCTCCATCCTCCCCGTCACCTCCCTACCACCCACCCCTGTCATCTCCATCCTCCCTGTCACCTTCCTACCACCCACCCCTGTCATCTCCATCCTCCTTGTTTCCTCCCTACTACCCTCCCCTGTCATCTCCATCCTCCCTGTCACCTCCCTGCCACCCACCCCTATCATCTCCATCCTCCCTGTCACCCTCCTACCACCCACCCCTGTCATCTCCATCCTTCCTGTCACCTCCCTGCCACCCACCCGTGTCATCTCCATCCTCCATGTCACCTCCCTACCACCCACCCCTGTCATCTCCATCCTCCCTGTCACCTCCCTACCACCCACCCCTGTCATCTCCATCCTCCCTGTCACCTCCCTACCACCCACCCCTGTCATCTCCATCCTCCCCGTCACCTCCCTACCACCCACCCCTGTCATCTCCATCCTCCCTGTCACCTTCCTACCACCCACCCCTGTCATCTCCATCCTCCTTGTTTCCTCCCTACTACCCTCCCCTGTCATCTCCATCCTCCCTGTCACCTCCCTGCCACCCACCCCTGTCATCTCCATCCTCCCTGTCACCTCCCTGCCACCCACCCCTGTCATCTCCAACCTCCCTGCCACCCACCCCTGTCATCTCCATCCTCCCTGTCACCTCCCTGCCACCCACCCCTGTCATCTCCATCCTCTCTGTCACCTCCCTGCCACCCACCCCTATCATCTCCATCCTCCCTGTCACCTCCCTGCCACCCACCCCTGTCTCTCCATCCTCCCTGTCACCTCCCTGCCACCCACCCCTGTCATCTCCATCCTCCCCGTCACCTCCCTACCACCCACCCCTGTCATCTCCATCCTCCCTGTCACCTCCCTACCACCCACCCCTGTCATCTCCATCCTCCCCGTCACCTCCCTACCACCCACCCCTGTCATCTCCATCCTCCCTGTCACCTTCCTACCACCCACCCCTGTCATCTCCATCCTCCCCGTCACCTCCCTACCACCCACCCCTGTCATCTCCATCCTCCCTGTCACCTTCCTACCACCCACCCATGTCATCTCCATCCTCCTTGTCTCCTCCCTACTACCCTCCCCTGTCATCTCCATCCTCCCTGTCACCTTCCTACCACCCACCCCTGTCATCTCCATCCTCCCCGTCACCTCCCTACCACCCACCCCTGTCATCTCCATCCTCCCTGTCACCTTCCTACCACCCACCCCTGTCATCTCCATCCTCCTTGTTTCCTCCCTACTACCCTCCCCTGTCATCTCCATCCTCCCTGTCACCTCCCTGCCACCCACCCCTGTCATCTCCATCCTCCCTGTCACCTCCCTGCCACCCACCCCTGTCATCTCCATCCTCCCTGTCACCTCCCTGCCACCCACCCCTGTCATCTCCATCCTCCCTGTCACCTCCCTGCCACCCACCCCTGTCATCTCCATCCTCCCTGTCACCTCCCTGCCACCCACCCCTATCATCTCCATCCTCCCTGTCACCTTCCTACCACCCACCCCTGTCATCTCCATCCTCCCTGTCACCTCCCTGCCACCCACCCCTGTCATCTCCATCCTCCCTGTCACCCACCCCTGTCATCTCCATCCTCCCTGCCACCCACCCCTATCATCTCCATCCTCCCTGTCACCTCCCTGCCACCCACCCCTGTCATCTCCATCCTCCCTGTCACCTCCCTACCACCCTCCCCTGTCACCTCCATCCTCCCTGTCACTTTCCTAACACCCACCCCGGTCATCTCCATCCTCCCTGTCATCTCCCTACCACCCTCCCCTGTCACCTCCATCCTCCCTGTCACCTTCCTAACACCCACCCCTGTCATCTCCATCCTCCCTGTCATCTCCATCCTCCCTGTCATCTCCCTACCACCCTCCCCTGTCACCTCCATCCTCCCTGTCACCTCCCTAACACCCACCCCTGTCATCTCCATCCTCCCTGTCTCCTCCCTACCACCCACCCCTGTCATCTCCACCCTCCCTGTCACCTCCCTGCCACCCACCCCTGTCATCTCCATCCTCCCTGTCACCTCCCTGCCACCCACCCCTGTCATCTCCATCCTCCCTGTCACCTTCCTACCACCCACCCCTGTCATCTCCATCCTCCCTGTCACCTTCCTAACACCCACCCCTGTCATCTCCATCCTCCCTGTCACCTCCCTGCCACCCACCCCTGTCATCTCCATCCTCCCTGTCACCTCCCTACCACCCACCCCTGTCATCTCCATCCTCCCTGTCACCTTCCTAACACCCATTCCCGTTTCAATTTCCTGTAATTCTCTCTTTATTGAGTAGACCCTATAATCTGATAAGTAGGCGAAGATTATGCGGAGTGGGTGGAGCTTCGGGGAAGTGAGTGTGGTAATTAATAGCTGTGCTGCAAAGTGTCCCTGAATTTTTTTTTCAAATGTTGGCAACTATGCATTAGCCTCTTTGGCATGGCTGATTTGGATGTGTATCACCGTTATAGATTCAACCCTGATGCCATCCTGGAAATTACCAGAGCCCTGCAGAATGACATCAGCAGCCCAACACAACGATCCCATGCAGTGCAGCCACTGGTGAAGGTCCTGTCAACATTGCATTTTCTTGCCACAGGCTCTTTTCAAAGAACCAGTGGAGACGTGGCTGGGATATCCCAAACCAGCATGAGTAGATGCGTGCACCAAGTTGTCCCCGCAATACTCCGACGCATGTCGCACCACATAATCAGACCCACCCAGGAGGACATGCGGCTGAAGGCAATGAGAGATTTCTGCCTAATTGATGGTTTCCCACGCACTGTGGGTGCAATTGATTGTACCCATGTGGCAATACAGCCCCCCCACGAGACCGAGCACATATACCGCAACAGAAAACATTGGCATTCCATCAATGTCCAAGTGATCGTGGATGCACATGGCCTCATATGGCACGTCCGTGAAAAACACCCCGGAGCCAGCCATGACAGCTTTATATTCCGGCAAAGTGACATCCCAAGACAATTTGAGCAGAATGTGTATGGGGACAGTTGGCTGGTTGGTAAGTGACATGGGTGTCAGGTATGACTGTCCCCCCCCATGATGCAGACATCACGAGGGGCACATGCATGACTAACATCCTCCTGTCTTTTCCCTTCCAGGTGACTCTGCATATGCCCTGGGACCTCATATGATGACTCCATTCCGCAATCCGCAAACACCAGGAGAGAGAAGATATAACGAAGCACACGCACGCACCCGTGCAGTGGTTGAGCGAACATTTGGCATCCTTAAGTCACGCTTTCGATGCCTGGATAAGACTGGGGGTACCCTGCTGTATTCCCCCAACTTCGTGTGCCAAATCATCGCTGCATGTTGCGTGCTGCACAACTTCGCAGTGAGAAAGGGCCTGCAGATTGACCTACGTGAGGACCTGACCCCCCAACCACCATGTCCCCCCCTAACCGTGGCTACCCCGTCTGCTGATGGTACAGCAGTCAGGAGATGTCTCGTGGAGCGAATCTTTGAACGTTAAACACACACATTAAACATGGCACACAGAAAATGCACGCATGCACACCACTGTGGTCCCTAACACACACCCCACATGCACAGAACATTGGATTAGACCAAAGTACACCGCACGGTACTAAGGAGCAGCAACGTCGCGTCAAGGCCCCAATGATGTTGCTGTCCATTCATACGTCATTCATACAGACCTGGGGAGAACTTATCACCAGCGCCCGAGGGTGACACCCCTTACTGGCAGGAATGTCACCACCCCACATTCACACACCATTCACACTGTACTCTGCAACACTGCCTGTGTGCAGCACCCAAAAATAAAAAAAGCTCTTAACCAGAGCAAATAATAAAAAAAACTCTTAACCAGAGCAAATAATAAAAAAAAAGCTCTTAACCAGAGCAAATAATAAAAAAAGCTCTTAACCAGAGCAAATAAAGAATAAACAATCACTTGCCCCGGCGCGGGCTACGCCTGGTGCCCAGGTTCCTGGCCCTCACTTGCCTGGGGGGAGCTGGGGCATCAGGTGGAGGAGCATCTCCAGGTGGAGGAACATCCACAGGTGCCTCCCTGCCTGCCTGTCTGCCCTCCAAAGCCAGTGCTATGCGGGTGAGCAGTGACTCCTGGGTAGCTGTCTGGGCCTGAACAGCCATTCGCAGGCACCTGACCTCCCCCACAAGTTCTGCAGTTGTAGTCTGCAGCTCACCCAGGCTGGTGATTGTGGCTGCGCTGTTTCCAGCCACATCTTGGAGAGCATCTGGTACTGCTCCCGAGGAGGCCAGGCTGTCGGACAGGCGCCTCAACTCCACCACCATTTCCCCCATATGGCGGCTTTGCTGGTCCTGCTGCCTGGCCAGATTCTCATGCAGCATTTCTGCCGCACCCCTTGTCCTGTGGGTTGCCCTCCTGGGGACAGGAGTGGCTGGGCCCCTTGCATAGGGTGAGGACCTTGAGGGGCTGGAGATGAGGGGGATGGGACGGGAGGGACTGGAGAGGGTGTTGGAGGACCCTGAGGGGCTGGAGATGCGGTGGCTTTGTGATGGTCCTGCCACCACATGCGACTCCTCCAAAAAAAGGAAGACCTCCTGCTCGCTGTGGACCACCTCTTCCTGGACCACCTCTTCCTGGACCACCTCTTCCTGGACCACCTCTTCCTGGACCACCTCTTCATGGACCTCCTTCTCAACAACCTCCTGCGCGGAGGACTGACCACTCCCCTCCACCAAGGCCTGTTGGCTTCCCAGGAGGTCAGTCACAGAAGCAGACTGCTCAGTGGATGATGGTATGTGACGGCCACTGGCAGCATTGGATGGCCCCGCTTCATCCTGCTCACCTGTGGATGACACAAAGCATTCACATGTTGGTGGACCCACACACTTGTCACATAACCCACCACCCCCACCACACATGCAACACACCAGATAGAAGATAAAACACACTTACCTGTCCTCATGGGTGGCTCACTTGAGTCATGGCCCTCCAGGCCCTCCACCTGCTCCCTCCGAAGGCAGCGGGCAATCACTTCCTCCTCTTCAGTGAGCCGGGTAGAACAGGGTGGCCCCCCTCCTGTGCCCCTGGCATGCTTCGCAATGATGGCCATCTTGTTCCTGACCACACCACGCAGGTCATTCATTTTTTTAACAATGTCCTGGGGGGTCCTGGCCTCATGGCCTAAGGCATTGACCTGGGCAGTCACTTTCTTAAGGATCTCCTCCTTTTTTGTTTTACTTGTGCTGCCACTGCCAGCACCATGGAGTCTAGAATCATATCTCTCCATGGCAGAGACTATGATGGCCCTCTCATCTTGGGAGAAATTTTTCTTCCTCCTTTCCTTGCTGGGTCCAGGCATTGCAAAGTTCACACTCCAATATATCACACCACCAACAGAATGAAAATTGAGTCACTTTGCACTTGTTGGGCGCATGTGGTGACGTTTTTATGCACTGGGCCGGCCCAACTCAGCAGGGATTTATGCCTACTGTTGTTTTGCGCATGCGCAGAGGGCGGGGCACGTCCGGCGCATGCTCCGTTCGGTCTGGACATCATTTGCATGGGGTCACGGTTCATTAGCATTCTTCACGCCCACATCCCTCCTACCGTCACTTGCGCCTACTTACGCCAACACATTTCAGCTCCGCGAGCGCAACGTAGGACGCATGTGGTACGGGAATATGGGAGAGCTCTCTCCAAGTTAAGCCGGCGTAGCGCATCTATGATGCGCTACACCTGAGTAAATATGCGCCAATCTACGAGAATATGGCCCTCTGTCTCTATACCCTGTAAACAGTAATTTCAGCTAAAAAAAATGTTTCCTTTAGTGACCCTTTAAAGATATCAGGCCAGATTCACAAAGAGATACGACGGTGTATCTCCTGATACACCATCGTATCTCTGACTTACACTGGTCGTATCTATGCGCCTGATTCATAGAATCAGTTACGCATAGATATGGCTAAGATCCGACAGGTGTAACTGTGTTACACCGTTGGATCTTATTTTCAATTTGAAAATGGCGCGGGGGCGTTCCCGCTGATTTACGAACGTACGCGGACCCGACGCAGTTTCTTACGACGTTTCCGTAGCGGTTTTCCCGGCGTATACTTACCCCTGCTTCTATGAGGCGCAGCCAATGTTAAGTATAGCCGTCGTTCCCGCGTCGATTTTGAGTTTTTTTACGTCGTTTGCGTACGCCGATTCAGAAACTCGCGCGTCGCAAGTTACGCTCACGTCTAAACCACTGACGTCCTAGTGACGTCAGTGGGAGCATAGCACGCCGGGAAATTTCGCGGACGGCGCATGCTCATTTAAATCGGCGCGGGAACGCGCCTGATTTAAATACTACACTCCCCCTAGCTGCGGAATTTGAATTCCGCCGGGGGATTTGCGAGACGCCGCCGCAAGTTTGGAGGTAAGTGGTTTGTGAATTACCCACTTGCCTCTCAAACTTGCGGCAGCGTATCTTAAATCAGATAGATCACGCGGATCTAAAGATCCGCTGATCTACCTGAATCTGGCCCATCGTCCTGAGAGAGTGGACTGAACCTGAAAAGAAGCTACTGAGGTACAAAACCTGGAAACGGCGTTGTCCCTTTAAGGAAGAGCTGGAGAATAAGTTTTTTAAAATCCCTAAACTGGATGCGTCCCTAGCTCAGCTCTCCAGACAGTCCGACCTCTCCTTTGAGGATGCAGGGAACTTAAAAGATTCCATAGATAGACGGCCTGGGAAGCTAATACGGCAGCTCTTAGCCCCGCACTAGCCTCATCCTGCGTCGCAAGAAATGCGGACACCTGGGTGACCAGGCTGCTGGAACATATTCCCCATACACCCAGGTTCAGGGAAACTCAAGACTCCCTTAGGGTCATAGGCAGTGCTGTAGCCTATCTAGCAGATGCAGCGATAGAAACTGTACATTCCTCTGCTAAGACGGGCGCACTCATCAACGCCTCTAGGGCGGTATGGCTTAAAATGTGGGAAGGTGATCTTGCCTCCAAGATGCGTCTGTGTGCTCTCCCCTTTGAGGGTGCTTTCCTCTTCGGGACAGGTCTAGAGCAAGCACTGACTAGGGCCTCAGAGAAGGGTAAACGCTTTCCCCCCAAACCCAGGGAAAGCAGGAGGAGATTTTTTCGAGGCCCCCAGACTAAAAGCCGACCCTCAGATAGAAAACTGGCCTTTAATAGGCGCTGGATCATGGGAAAGGATAGACCGAAAGGGGGCATCCTTTTCCCCGATCCTAAGCCCACAGGAAAAGACTCTAAATGACTCAAGAGTCGGGGGCAGACTCTCCCGATTCTTTCCAGCTTGGGAGGGCATAACGCGGAGTCCCCACGTCCTGCAGATAGTGAAGGAAGGTTACAGATTAGAATTCCGCCAACTTCCTCCCCCAATTTTTCTCCTCACACATTTACCCAAGGATTCCCTCAAGGCAGCCAGCCTTTTAGGGAACGTGGCAGACCTAGCACACCAGGGAGTCATAGTCCCGGTCCCAGCAGACCAGCAGGGTCTGGGGGTGTACTCACATATTTTTGTAGTACCCAAACCTTCAGGGAAGTTTTGGTTGATCATAAACCTAAGACCCTTGAATGCCTATCTCCTCTACAAGAGGTTCCGAATGGAAAATATTTACAGTCTCAAAGGGCTTTTACTAGAGGGGGTATTTATGGTAACCATAGATCTGATGGACGCCTATCTTCATGTCCCAATTTTCCAGGACCATCAGAGGTTCCTCAGATTTGCCATTGCCTCCCCCCAGGGGATACAGCACTGGCAATTTGCCGCCCTCCCCTTTGGTCTTGCCTCCAGCCCAAGAGTTTTTACGAAGGTCCTGGCGGAGGTGGTCGCTTTTTTACACCTGAAAGGGATCTCCCTTGTCCCCTATCGAGACAACCTACTACTTTTCAATCAAAGTCGAGACCATCTTCTCACGGACCTGGCCACCGTCATGACTACTCTGGAATCCTTAGGTTGGATCGTGAACAGGGAAAAATCTTCTCTTCTCCCAGAACAAAGAAAAATGTATCTGGGATTTCTAATAGATTCCTTAGAGAAGAAGCTTGTCTTACACGAAGACAAGATCCAGAGACTCATGTCAGTGGTCAGGTCCTTCCTGGGAACAGTGGAAACCTCCCTCAGAGAGATCATGAGGTTACTGGGGTTAATGACCTTGTGCATCCCGGCGGTCCCGTGGGCCCAACTCCACTACAGACCTCTTCAAGCCTTCCTTCTCTCCTCTTGGGACGGGAAGGAAGGATCCCTGGACTCCAGGGTCAACATCCCAGAGTCAGTAAAATGCACACTGAGGTGGTGGCTCATCCCTCAGAATCTCCAAGTGGGCCTTCCGTGGAACCAGACAAATCCTCTCAGGATAACCATGGATGCCAGCTCCTGGGGGTGGGGAGCCCACATGGTTGGTCTCCGAGCCCAGGGTTCCTGGGATCGACAGCAGAGGGAGTCCTCTTCCAATTTCCGCAAATTATTGGCGGTCGGGAAGGCGTTGGAGGCATTCGAGCAGAGAATCTTGAACCAAGAAGTGCAGGTTCTCTCCGACAACGCAGCCACGGTTGCATTCCTGAACCATCAAGGAGGCACCAGATCCCGTTCCCTCCTTATGCTGTCCCTAGAAATCCTGGGCTGGGCAGAGCAGAGAGTTCTCTCCCTTTCAGCGGTCCACATCAGGGGAATCCTAAACCTGGAAGCCGACTTCCTAAGCCGCCAGCCCATCCTCCAGGGGGAGTGGGAACTAAACCCAGAGGTCTTCGACTTGGTCCGACAACATTTTCGGCAACCCAGAAGTAGACCTCTTCGCTCACAGGAGGAACAGGAAGGTAGAAAGCTTCTTCTCCCTCTCCCGGGAGCAGGGGTCGGGGGGTGTGGATGCGTTGGCTCAGGCTTGGGAATTTCGCCTGGCCTATGCCTTCCCTCCCCTGAACCTGATTCCAAGGGTTCTGCAGAAGTTGAGTCTCTCACAAGGGAAGTTGATCTTGATCGCTCCCTGGTGGCTCAAGAGGACCTGGTTCCCAACCCTGGAACGCTGGTCAGTTCTTCCCCCTCTTCCCCTCCCGGTCCGGGCGGACCTTCTGTGGCAGGGACCGATCTTGCATCCAGAGCCCGACTTCTTCAGACTGACGGCCTGGTGCTTGGGGAGTTTTTTCGCGCTGGTGCGCGGCGAGACAAACCCCACAGCCAGAGACCTCGGTCATCTTGGAATTCCTTCAGGAAGGAGTTGACCTGGGTCTAGCCACGAGAACCTTGAGGGTACAGGTCGTCGCCTTGTCCTATTTTTTGGACAAGAGTCTGGCCCTCTGGTCAAGAGGTTCTTGACAGCCAAGGATAGGTTATCCCCGATACAGATCTCCAGAGTTCCCCCCTGGGATCTCTCTCTTGTGCTAGATCAGTTATCTAAGGCTCCGTTCGAGCCGATAGACAGCATCCCAATTAGGCTGCTGACGTTTAAAATGTTCTTTTCTTTTAGCTATCACTACGGCCAAGAGAATAGGAGACATGCAAGCGCTCTCAGTCAAAGAGACTTTTTTCCGTTTATTTGAGGACAGGGTTGTAGTCAGGACCCCCTGTACCTTCCTAAAGTTGCAACAAAATTTCACAGGACACAGGAAATTATTCTCCCTTCCTTTTGCGCAAATCTACAGAATGAGAGGGAAGCCACCTTTCATTGTTTGGATGTAAGACGCTGTTTATTAATTTATTTAGAGAGGGTGAGCGAATTCAGACGCTCTTCCCATCTACTAGTTAACTTTTCAGGACAGAAAAAGGGTTGTCAAGCATCTAGAGCCTCCATATCTAGGTGGATAAGACAGGCAATCTCATTGGCATACACTAAAGCTGACAAAGCAGTCCCTAAGATCAAGGCACACTCCACAAGATCAATAGCAACCTCCTGGGCAGAGAGAGCAGGAGTTTCAGTGGAGCAGATCTGCAGAGCAGCGACGTGGTCAAGCCAGAACACGTTCCTCAAACACTACAGAGTGGAACTTCTGTCACCCCAGGACTTGACATTTGGTAGAAGGGTCCTGCAGACAGTGGTCCCGCCCTAAGGTAGGCCTGAGGGTTACTTGCTTATCTCTCAAGGTGCCGTCCTGGAAGACGACTTGAGAAAATGCCAGTTACGCTTACCGGTAGCTGGTTTTCTGTAAGTCTTACAGGACGGCAGGCCTACTTCCCACCCTTATGACTTCCTTATGGTTTGTATCTTCATATCCTATTTTCCCGTGCTCTAATGGTGGTTACTTTATCACGAACTGAGGCGCACGGAGGGGCAGGGTTTTTAACCTCTTTTTTTTATTGTGTTTCCTGTCAGGTGGAGCCAGTCTACTCTCAAGGTGCCGTCCTGTAAGACTTACAGAAAACCAGCTACCGGTAAGCGTAACTGGCATTTTTGTTCTCATCTGAAAATTTCAATAAAACTTTTGAACCTAAAAGATGTCGGGCATAGTGGTTCCAGTAGAACCACCCATGGCTCGAATTAAAACCTGCTTTAATTCACTTCATATATGGCCAGCTTTATGGGACCAATGTAAAGGTAAATGGGTGAAAGGGTGGACTTTAAAAATACCCTTTTCTAGGCTTGGTGACAGTGGTACCCTTTTCTAGGCTTGGTGACAGTGGGGTAGATTCAGATAGATCAGCGGATCTTTAGATCCGCGTAATCTATCTGATTTACGATCCGCCGGCGCAAGTTTGAGAGGCTAGTGCATTATTCAGAAAGCACTTACCTCAAAACTTGCGCCGGCGGATCGTAAATCCCCCGGCGGAATTCAAATTCCGCGGCTAGGGGGAGTGTAGTATTTAAATCAGGCGCGTCCCCGCGCCAATTTAACTGCACATGCGCCGTCCGCGAATTTTCCCAGCGTGCATTGCTCCCAATGACGTCGCTAGGACATCATTGGTTTCGGCGTGAGCGTAACTTGCGTCCAAAACTCGGCGTGGGAACGACGGCCATACTTAAAGAGGAGTTCCGGCGCTTGGTTTTCGGGGTCCCGTACGTGGCTAGGCTCCCAAAAGGGAGCCTAGCCACGTACGGGACCCCGAAAACCAAGCACCGCCTTCAGCATTTCTAAGGGCGCAAATTTTTGATTTCACTCCTCACTACCTATCACAGTTTCGAAGGCCATAAAATGCCAAAATAGCACAAAAAACCCCCAAATGACCCCATTTTGGAAAGTAGACACCCCAAGCTATTTGCTGAGAGGCATGTCGAGTCCATGGAATATTTTATATTTTGACACAAGTTGCGGGAATATGACAAACTGATTTTTTTTTTGCACAAAGTTGTCACTAAATGATATATTTCTCACACATGCCATGGTTATATGTGGAATTGCACCCCAAAATACATTCTGCTGCTTCTCCTGAGTACAGGGATACCACATGTGTGGGACTTTTTGGGAGCCTAGCCGCGTACGGGACCCTGAAAATCAATCACCACCTTCAAGATTTCTAAGGGCATAAATTTTTGATTTCATTCCTCACTACCTATTATAGTTTTGAAGGCCATACAATGCCAAGATGGTACACAACCCCCCCCCCCCCCCAAATGACCCCATTTTGGAAAGAAGACACCCCAAGCTATTTGTTGAGAGGCATGTTGAGTCCATGGAATATTTAATTTTTTTGCCCCAAGTGATTGAATATTGACCAAAAAAATAAATAAAAAATAAATTACAAAACGTTGTCACTAAATGATATATTTCTCACACATGCCATGGTTATATGTGGTATTGCACCCCAAAATACATTCTGCTGCTTCTCCTGAGTACGGGGATACCACATGTGTGGGACTTTTTGGGAGTGTAGCCGTGTACGGGACCCCGAAAACCAATCACCACCTTCAAGATTTCTAAGGACATACATTTTTGATTTCACTCACACAAATCTTGAAGGCGGTGATTGGTTTTTGGGGTCCCGTACGCGGCTAGGCTCCCAAAAAGTCCCACACATGTGGTATCCCCGTACTCAGGAGAAGCAGCAGAATGTATTTTGGGGTGCAATTCCACATATAACCGTGGCATGTGTGAGAAATATATCATTTAGTGACAACGTTTTGTAATTTTTTTTTTTTTTTGGTCAATACTCAATCACTTGGGGCAAAAAAATTAAATATTCCATGGACTCAACATGCCTCTCAGCAAATAGCTTGGGGTGTCTTCTTTCCAAAATGTGGTCATTTGGGGGGGTTGTGTGCCATCTTGGCATTTTATGGCCTTCAAAACTATGATAGGTAGTGAGGAGTGAAATCAAAAATGTATGCCCTTAGAAATCTTGAAGGCGGTGCTTGGTTTTCGGGGTCCCGTACGCGGCTAGGCTCCCAAAAAGTCCCACACATGTGGTATCCCCGTACTCAGGAGAAGCAGCAGAATGTATTTTGGGGTGCAATTCCACATATAACCATGGCATGTGTGAGCAATATATCATTTAGTGACAACTTTGTGCAAAAGAAAATCAGTTTATCATATTCCCGCAACTTGTGTCAAAATATAAAATATTCCATGGACTCGACATCCCTCTCAGAAAATAGCTTGGGGTGTCTACTTTCTAAAATGGGGTCATTTGGTTTTTTTTTGTGCTATTTTGGCATTTTATGGCCTTCGAAACTGTGATAGGTAGTGAGGAGTGAAATCAAAAATTTACACCCTTAGAAAGCCTGAAGGCGGTGATTGGTTTTTGGGGTCCCGTACGCGGCTAGGCTCCCAAAAAGTCTCACACATGTGGTATCCCCGTACTCAGGAGAAGCAGCAGAATGTATTTTGGGGTGTAATTCCACACATAAGGGGAGTATGCTTTGCGCGTGGGTGTAAGCGTTACTGGCACTAACTAGCTACCTAGCGGCACCAGGGACACTAATACAGCGATCAGAAAAATGATCGCTTAGTGACGCTGGCAATAGGGGGGTGAAAGGGTTAACTCTAGGGGCAATCAGGGGTTAAAACCATTATTAGAAAATGTATGGGGGTACCTAACGCTATAAAAACCTAGCGGGCGAACCTCAAAAAATAACTAGCTATCTAGCGGCACTAATACAGCGATCAGAAAAACGATCGCTTAGTGACGCTGGTAATAGAGGGTAAAAGGGTTAACTCTAGGGGCAATCAGGGGTTAAAACCTTTATTAGAAAATGTATGGGGGTACCTAACGCTATAAAAACCTGGCGGGCGAACCTCAAAAAATAACTAGCTACCTAGCGGCACCAGCGACACTAATACAGCGATCAGAAAAACGATCGCTTAGTGGCGCTGGCAATAGGGGGTGAAAGGGTTAACTCTAGGGGCAGTCAGGGGTTAAAACCTTTATTAGAAAATGTATGGGGGTACCTAACGCTATAAAAACCTGGCGGGCGAACCTGAAAAAATAACTAGCTACCTAGCGGCACCAGCGACACTAATACAGCGATCAGAAAAACGATCGTTTAGTGACGCTGGCAATAGGGGGTGAAAGGGTTAACTCTAGGGGCAATCAGGGGTTAAAACCTTTATTAGAAAATGTATGGGGGTACCTAATGCTATAAAAACCTGGCGGGCAAACCTCAAAAAATAACTAGCTACCTAGCGGCACCAGCGACACTAATACAGCGATCAGAAAAACGATCGCTTAGTGACGCTGGCAAAAGGGGGGTGAAAGGGTTTACTAGGGGGTGATCAAGGGGTTAAAAGTGTTAGGTCCAGGGTAGCCCCCTACCCCCCCCCCAATAAAGGTTTTAACCCCTTGATCACCCCCTAGTTAACCCTTTCACCCCCCTTTTGCCAGCGTCACTAAGCGATCGTTTTTCTGATCGCTGTATTAGTGTCGCTCGAGCCACTAGGTAGCTAGTTTTTTTTTTAGGTTCGCCGCCATGTTTTTATAGCGTTAGGTACCCCCATAAATTTTCTAACGCTATAAAAACATGGCGGCGAACCTCAAAAAAAAACTAGCTACCTAGTGGCACGAGCGACACTAATACAGCGATCAGAAAAACGATCGCTTAGTGACGCTGGCAAAAGGGGGGTGAAAGGGTTAACTAGGGGGTGATCAAGGGGTTAAAACCTTTATTGGGGGTAGGGGGCTATCCTGGACCTAACACTAACTGCCTGACACTAACTGCCTGTCACACTGACACTAAATGCAGTGATCAGTAAATGATCACTGCTATTTAGTGACAGTGTGACAGGGGGGGGGCTGGGGGGGTGACCGGGGGGGGGGGGGATTGTATGCCTATGTGTACAGGTGTCAGTGTAGTGCTTGTGTACTCACTGTGTGATGTCTCCGCTCCTCCGCCGGACAAATATACCAGCGGGAGGAGCGGTGACATCACTTCCTCCTCTGCCTGTGTTTACAATGCAGGCGGAGGAGGGCGGGGGAGGAAGCGGATTGGCTGGGGAGCGATCCGGAGGGGGCAGACAAAAACGAACCGCCGCCCCCTCATCCCGGATCGCTCCTGAAGCTTACCGGACCGCCGCAAGTACCGGGGGGGTCCCGATTGGACCCCCGACCCACGTCAAGCAGAGCACGTACAGGTACGTTGATGTGCCTGTCCGTGCCATTCTGCTGACGTATATGTACATGAGGCGGTCCGGAAGTGGTTAAGCAACCAGCAAGACTAAACACTTTGCTTCTCCCTGGTCTGTAAAAATGCTTGAAAATAAGAAACTTAATTTTTATTGGTTAATAATGAAAATAACCCTGAAACAACATATTCTTGTTTATTGGATACACTACACAGGAATAATCAGTAATTGTGGCAGTCGTTGTACATTGACAGTCTTATCACAAATTAGTAGACATATAGCGTGAAGTCATAAAAACGTAAATAAATTACAGGTTGAATGATGTTATTATCCTTTTTGTTTCTGAAACACAGTTCAATCTGCTGTGATACTACAACCCATCAGCATCATTAAAAAAATAAAGTATAAAAGGTGACAGTAATGAAAATGAAACCATTGTCAATAGAGTTCTGGAGATTATCGAAAGGAATGTATAATTTTATTTTTTCTGTTCACCTCCCCAGGGGTATGATTCTTTCTGGTTTTAGGTGCTAAAAGCGGTACAATTATTTTGCATGAAAAATTGGAGTTTTACATTGTAGGCCTGTAATTCTTAGGAATAACTCACTTAAATCTGTCCAAACAAGAGTCTAGTAGACATGTCGGGTATGATAAAGTTTAAAAAACAAAATTATAAATTATAATATAATAAATAATTATAACAAATAATAATGTAATTATAATAAAAATTATTCAATAATGTAATCAAATCAAAAACACTGAAATTTGCTCAGTTGCAGAATTGTCGCTGTCACTACTTTTATTTTTTTATAACGAATTTCCCCACAAATTGCTATCGCTCAATTCTGCAAGTGATTGTAATTTATTATCGCTGTTTTCTAGCTGCTCTAAAACCACTTTTGTGCAAATGTCCCTGCACAACATGAGATTACTCTCAGAAAAAAGTAATTTAATACTGCTTGCGGCTTTAATTTATTGTTTTGTCCCTGCAATATGGATAAAAATCATTGAAAAAAATAGCATGAGTTTCCCCGCCACCACTCCCCCCAAGTCATTACAAGACCCAGTGCCGATCCTGACCTCCCTGGGGCCTTAAGCAAAATGACATGGCACATTAAAAATGAGAATCGGGGGGGCGCTGACGACAGTGACATGTCACATTAAAGAAAGTTGAGAAGCGGGGTGAGGGGGTGTTCTGCTGTCGGAAATGACTCAGCCAGCGAGTTTGGAAGTGGGGTGAGGGGGCGAAAATGACTTCTCACCAGACGGGGCCTCTAGTAATTTGGGGGGCCCTTTGCAGATTTGCGGGGCCCTAAGCGGCTTGCATAGTGAGCCTATAGCGAGGATCGGCCCTGACAAGACCTTTTGGCCCTATATACTTTGAACAGCAGTATACAAGTGGTGCAAACAAGATAAGGACTGTAGGTTTCTTAAGTAGAATCAGAACCATGTCATACTTTGCTCCTGCATATTGCACAATTTCCTAAAGAGACCCTCAACAAACTACATGACACTTGTGCCTGATGAGGCCACTGATGTTCCAGTGGTGGTGGCCCGTGAGACTGTCCATACAGGCTTGGCCCCCCAAAGTGCACGTGCTGTGTGGCAACAATATGTCGATTATTTTAGGGGTGAGGGGGGGGCCATTAGAATGCCAGATCTTGACTCAATAAATAATTTTTTGGGGAAAGAAATATTCTAGAAAAAAGGGGGGTTGCCATCCGGGGCCCCCTTTGAACAAATTTTGTGAAGAACTCCTGTTCTCTGAAGGCCTCCATTATTTCTGCAAGTCAAAATGTATAAAAAAAAACTAATGTCAGTCAAGCCTTAGCTTCGTCGTACTGCATGATCGTTTTCACAACGTTTTCTACCGACTGCGAACGACGTTCTCACTCACGCAATATCCCTTTTTACACTATTAAATAGCCCACGTGCAGTAACAGCTAATGCGTTTATGGGCAATTAAATAGCACACGTCCACTAACACTGAGTACTATGTTTAGGTGTAAACTAAACACTATGCAGGCAATACAACACGTTAGAGCACTGCATCTAGCACAATCTACTGCCTAACAATAGGAATAGCTGATCTAGCTAAGCTATACAGTGTATAAATATATGTACAACGCTAGGATGTATATATATCCTCTACACACTGTAAATTTAACTAAACTGACTAGCCTTCCTGCTCTATCTATCTATCTATCTGGTAGAAAAGACACTGGCCCGGAGTCACGTAGCACTTACGCCGACGTATCTCGAGATGCGTGGCGTAAGTGTAAATGTGTGCTGTCGTATCTATGCGCCGTACCCACAGAACCAGATACACCTCAAAATAGACTTCTTCCTACCGGCGTAACTTTTCTACGCCGGAGCGGCGTGGGCGCATATTTACGCTGGACGGATCTGGCGCGCCCATGTTTTTTTTTTTTTAAATATGCAAATGAGGGAGATACGCCGATTCAGAAAAATACGTTTGGCCGGCGCAGGCTACTCCCGGTGCGCGTAACTGGAAATTCCAGCGCAAAGTTACCCCTCATAAAGCAGGGGTAACTTTGCACCAGACTTGCACAGGTCAGCTGGAGAGCAGCTACAGCAGCACCGTTACAGACGACCTGAGAAACCACACTTGCTGGACAACACATCTGTGTGCCAATATGCCAGGGGCAGCCGTGGTCATAGCACTACTGCGTCGACGGGCACGGGAGAGGATATTCCGCACGCGCATTGACGTCTTTGGCATTGGGGATTTGGAGGTGTATCGCATCTTCAGATTCAGCCCTGAAGCCATCCTGGAAATAGCCAGAACCCTGCAGGGTGACATCACCAGCAAGACACACCACTCACATGCAGTGCAGCCATTGGTCAAGGTAATGGCAACACTGCATTTCCTCGCCAGTGGATCTTTTCAAAGAACAAGTGGAGTGGTGGCTGGGATGTCACAATCCACCATGAGCAGATGTGTGCACCAGGTTATTCCCGCAATCCTCAGACGCATGTCCCACCACTTCATCAAACCCACCAAGGAGCATCTGCGGCAGAAGGCAATGACAGATTTCTACAGAATTGCCAGATTCCCACGCACTGTGGGGGCCATTGATTGCACATATGTGGCACTACGGCCCCCCCGTGACAAAGAGCACATATACTGCAATCGGAAGCATTGGCATTCCATCAACGTACAGGTGATAGCCGATGCCCAATGCCTCATATGGCACGTCCGTGCCAAACACCCTAGGTCCAGCCATGACAGCTTCATATACCGTCAAAGCAACATCCCAACAGAATTTGAACAGAACGTGTATGGGGACAGCTGGCTGGTTGGTGAGTGACATGGGTGTGAGGCATGACAAGGGGCACATGCATGACTAACATCCTCCTGTCTTTTCCCTTCCAGGTGACGCGGCATATGCACTTGGACTCCATCTCATGACTACATTCCGGAATCCCCAAACCCCAGGAGAGCAAAGATACAATGAAGCACACGCACGTACCCGTGGAGTGGTGGAACGTACCTTTGGCCTCCTGAAGTCCTGTTTCCGATGCCTGGATAAGTCTGGGGGTACCCTGTTGTATTCCCCAAACTTTGTGTGCCAGATCATCGGGGCATGTTGCATTCTGCACAACTTTGCTGTGAGAAGGGGCCTGCAGATTGACATACGTGATGACCTGACCCCCGAACCACATAATCCCCCCATGCCCGAGGCTACCCCGTCTGCTGAGGGAAGAGCAGTCAGGAAATGCCTCGTGGTAGGCTTCTTTTCACGTTAAACACACACATTAATCATGGCACAATGAGAATGCACGCATGCACACCACTGTGGTCCCTAGCACAGACACCCCACATCCACATAAAATTGGATTAGACCAAAGTACACCGCACGGTACTTGGGAGCAGCAACACCACGCCAAGGCTCCAATTATGTTGCTGTACATTCATACACCTTTCACACGGGTCGTGGGGATCACTTCTCCCCAACGACTGAGGGTGACAAACCTTAATGGCAGGAGTGTCACCCCCCTCCACATTCACACACCATTCACACTGTAGCCTGCACTACTGACCGTGTGCAGGCATATAAAAATAAATCAAACTCATAACCTGAATATCAAAATAAAATAAACTCATAACCTGAGTATCAAAATAAAATAAACTCATAACCTGAGTATCAAAATAAAATAAACTCATAACCTGAGTATCAAAATAAAATAAACTCATCACCTGAGTATCAAAGAAATTTTTAAAAAAAATCAACGGCCCTGTCGTGGGCTTCGTCTTGTCCCTAGGCTCCTGGGGCGCAGTTGCCTGGGGCGAGCCTCAGGTGGGGGGGCTGGTGGTGGAACCTTCCCCAGTCTCTCCCTGACTGCCTGGCTGCCCTCCATTGCCACGGCTAGCCGGTGGAGGTAGGAATTTGTCGCAGCCTGCATCCGCAGCCGGCGGGTTGTATTGCTGCGCTGCAGGCGCCATGTCAGCCTCCCCTCCTCTTGGACAGAAGCTGCCAGGCTCCGGACCTCTGAGACCAGGCCAGATGTTGTGGCCTGCAGGTCCACCAGACAGGACAGAAGGGCTGCCCCGTTCCCAACAACGTCCTGCAGGCTTTCATTTATGTCACGACTCTGGCCAGCCTGCTGGGTGATGGCCTCCTGCACAGCCACAGTGCAGGCAGCCTGGCTCTCGGCCGAGGAGGCCAGGCTATCTGCGACCCTATGCAGATTCCCCGCAAGACACCCAATATGGCGGTCTGCCTTGTCTGGTCCCTTGCCAGATGGTCCTTAAACTCCTCAGGGACTCCACGACTTTTTTTGGTAGCCTTCCTAGGGGCAAGAGAGGCTTGAGGCCGGCTGGATGGGATGGTGTCCTGTGAGGGGGAAGCCCTGGATTGGATGGTGTCCCTTCATGGGGAATCCCTGGAGGGGATGGTGTCCCTTGATGGGGAATCTCTGGATGGGATGGTGTCCCGTGAGGGGCTAGCCCTGATAGGGATTGAGACCCGTGAGGGGGTAACTCTCATGAGGGGGGAGGTTTGGGAGGGGCCAGGAATGGAGGTCTCCTCCAACAGATACACCGCATACTCCTCTACCCCGACGTGCTCCTCCTCCACTTCCTCAAGCACTGAGGTAGGGGCACTCTCCACCATGGATGGGGTGGGTCGCCCTGCAGCCGATGACCGCCCAGCTCCATCCTGCACATCTGTGGATGACACAAAACATTCACATGTTGGTGGACCCACACACTTGTCACATGTTCCTCCCCCCCCCCACACACATGCTACTCACCAGAAAGAAGATAAAACACACTTACCTGTCCTCAAGGGCTGATCCCCAGAATCGAAGCCCTCCAGGCCCTCCACAAGCTCCCTATCCAGGAACCTGGCCACGACCATGTCCTCTGGCGTCAGGGTGATCCTGGTGGCTGGTCCTCCACCTGTGCCACTGGCATGCTTCTTCCTCGCCACTAATTTTTCTTTAACCAGTCTCCGCAGGTCATTAATCTTTTTGCGGATGTGCTTCGGCTCCCTCTCCGCCACACCGAGAGCATTAACCTGTGGTTATCTCAGCATAGATGCAGATTTTATCCGCTTTGCCAGTGTGGCCACTCTGTGGCCCATAGAGGCGGGCACCATGTTGGGAGAGCCCATCTATAATAACAGCCTTCTCCTCTGGGCTGAAATTTATCATCCTCCGCTCACCTGAAGACTCTGCTGCAGCCATACTTCCCCCAAAAATCAAGATGCAAAAGACCAAGCAGGAACAAAAAATGCTTGAGTACTTTTGCACTTGTCGGGCGCATTTCTGGGCGTATTTATGCACTGGGCGTAGGCAGTGGGCCGGCGTATCTTAGGGGTCACGCCAGGCACAGTTGTGGGCATGCGCAGATGGGGGCAGTCAGCCCGTCGCCGTCACTGCGCATTCGCGGTTTAAGATGTGCCCGACGTATCTCTCTGCGACACGGTCGGAGCATCATTTGCATGGGGTGACACTCACTTACAGTTACGCCGCCTTACGCCGTCTAAAATACGACCCGCTGGTGCATCTTGGTGAGTAATATCTTTCTGAATACAGTACATGCCTCTCCGCGCTGGTCCGGCGTAGCGGAAAAAAGATGCGCTACGCCGGCATAAAGATGTGCCATTGTATCTGAATCTACCCCACTGTGTCTCTATCTATATCTCTCTCTCTAACTGTCTGACTGTTCTTTTCTTTAACAAAGCTGGAACACACTACACGCGGCCGCCTTATAGGCGGCCTTATATACACTGTAGTGTGGGGCGTGTACTAAACCCCCTGAGCCATAATTGGCCAAAGCCACCCTGGCTTTGGCCAATTGTGGTTCTTCGTTTTTTGCGCCTTGTGATTGGCCAAGCATGCAGGGTCATGGTGCATGCTTGGCCAATCATCAGCGCGCAACGCCGCAGTGAATTATGGGCCGACGCACGTCACTCGAATATGGCGCGAACGACCCGTTTTGTTCGAAATTCGTCGAACGTACGAACAGACGATGTTCGAGTCGAACATACGTTCGAGTCGAACACAAAGCTCATCCCTAGGGGGGACATGCTCGAAGTTGAGTACTATGTTAGCATTTGTTGTTAGTGTAAGGATGACATGATTAATACTTCGGTGCTGGACCGTATTGTTTGTCATATTTATCTATATGCACCTTGTCTTTTGCTTATTTTACTTTTGTTCTCATCGGAAAATGTCAATAAAACTTTTGAACCTAAAAGATGTTGGGCATAGTGGTTCCAGTAGAACCACCCATGGCTCGAATTAAAACCTGCTTTAATTCACTTCATATATGGCCAGCTTTATGGGACCAATGTAAAGGTAAGTTTAAATGGGTGAAAGGGTGGACTTTAAAAATACCCTTTTCTAGGCTTGGTGACAGTGGTACCCCTTTCTAGGCTTGGTGATAGTGGGGTAGATTCAGATAGATTAGCGGATCTTTAGATCCGCGTAATCTATCTGATTTACGATCCGCCAGCGCAAGTTTGAGAGGCTAGTGCAGTATTCAGAAAGCACTTACCTCGAAACTTGCGCCGGCGGATCATAAATCCCCCGGATGGATTCAAATTCCACGGCTGGGGGAGTGTAGTATTTAAATCAGGCGCGTCCCCGCGCCGATTTAACTGCGCATGCGCCGTCCGCGAATTTTACCGGCGTGCATTGCTCCCAATGACGTCGCTAGGACGTCATTGGTTTCGGCGTGAGCGTAACTTGCGTCCAGTGCTTTTTTTAAACGACTTACGCAAACGACGCAAAAATTCAAAACTCGGCGCGGGAACGGCGGCCATACTTAACATAGTGTAAAAATTGGGAAAGCAACTGCGCTAATATGTTAAGTGATAAAAGATAGATGATAATATGTGACAATCAAATGTGATGAAGTGAAGCTGCACCTTACTGGGTATATATAAACAGTGAAAACATAGAGAAAAAACAAGATGCGCTACACATAATAAAAATACATAAATGTGTCCAAAAACGAATAAAGTAAATCATCCGTGAAAAATATGAGGAATATAAATGAACAACAAATTATCAGAAAAAAGTCCTTAATGGAAACAAAAAAGTCCTTTCACCAGTGAATATGAAAAGAAAAGTCCATGTTGGTAAGTGACAATCCAAAAAAAGAAGAAGAGACCTCCACCAAACGAGTAATGAATCTGCTTACCAGATTCCCGGTGGTCTCTTAGTTAAAAGAAGACCCCAGGTAGCATGAAGATTTTAAACTCTACGGAGTAAAGGCTTGTATGGACAATCCGGATAACGATCTCGGTTGCACTCCCGTGTTAGAGGATACGATGACCATACCACATAAAAAACATAGGAGGCCACAATAGTGTAAATCCGTAAAATTGATTTATTTAAAAACTAAGACAAAAACACACTTACAATTTAGCAGTGTTTGACAGGCTTATCAAGTTAAAGCTCCGGCCGGAAGCAGACCAAACAGCCCATCAATGGTGTGGAAAAATGCAGTCAACGGGGGGTGATACCGATGTAGATGCACGTTCCGCCCGACCTGGTTTCGCGACAAATCGCTTCCTCTGGGGCCCCAGAGGAAGCGATTTGTCGCGAAACCAGGTCGGGCGGAACGTGCATCTACATCGGTATCACCCCCCGTTGACTGCATTTTTCCACACCATTGATGGGCTGTTTGGTCTGCTTCCGGCCGGAGCTTTAACTTGATAAGCCTGTCAAACACTGCTAAATTGTAAGTGTGTTTTTGTCTTAGTTTTTAAATAAATCAATTTTACGGATTTACACTATTGTGGCCTCCTATGTTTTTTATGTGGTATGGTCATCGTATCCTCTAACACGGGAGTGCAACCGAGATCGTTATCCGGATTGTCCATACAAGCCTTTACTCCGTAGAGTTTAAAATCTTCATGCTACCTGGGGTCTTCTTTTAACTAAGAGACCACCGGGAATCTGGTAAGCAGATTCATTACTCGTTTGGTGGAGGTCTCTTCTTCTTTTTTTGGATTGTCACTTACCAACATGGACTTTTCTTTTCATATTCACTGGTGAAAGGACTTTTTTGTTTCCATTAAGGACTTTTTTCTGATAATTTGTTGTTCATTTATATTCCTCAAATTTTTCACGGATGATTTACTTTATCCGTTTTTGGACACATTTATGTATTTTTATTATGTGTAGCGCATCTTGTTTTTTCTCTATACTTAACATAGGATACGCCTCACATAGCAGGGGTAACTATAAGCCGGAAAAAGCCGAACACAAGCAACGAAAAAAAAAAAAACGACAGGCGGGCGTTCGTTTCTGAATCTGTGGAAATCAGCATTTGCATATTTGTCGCGTAAAAAAACGAAGCGCCACCTAGCGGCCGGCGGGGAATTGCAGCCTAAGATCCGACGGTGTAAGTCACTTACACCTGTCGGATCTTAGGGAGATCTATGCGGAACCTGATTCTATGATTCTGATTCTATGAATCAGCCGCATAGATCCGACCGTCGGATCTCAGAGATACAACGGCGTATCAGGAGATACGCCGTCATATCTCTATCTGAATCTCCCCCAGTGTCTCTTTTATTTTGCCTTTTTATTGGTCTCAGAAAATATGCCCCTCAAATGCACTTCTATAGTGGCTATCTGGAAAGCCCAAATTTTGTTCTTGAGTTTCTGGTTAAAGTGATACTCAAGGTTAACTCACTTAAATTCAGGGGTCAGGTAAGTAAAACAGGGGACTGGGGGGCCGAACACTGCAAGATGTTTTTTCACCTTAATGCATAGGATGCAACCCCTTTAAGCAACCAGCAAGACTAAACACTTTGCTTCTCCCTGGTCTGTAAAAATGCTTGAAAATAAGAAACTTAATTTTTATTGGTTAATAATGAAAATAACCCTGAAACAACATATTCTTGTTTATTGGATACACCACACAGGAATAATCAGTAATTGTGGCAGTCGTTGTACATTGACAGTCTTATCACAAATTAGTAGACATAAAACGTGAAGTCATAAAAACGTAAATAAATTACAGGTTGAATGATGTTATTATCCTTATTTGTTTCTGAAACACAGTTCAATCTGCTGTGATACTACAACCCATCAGCATCATTAAAAAAATAAAGTATAAAAGGTGACAGTAGTGAAAATGAAACCATTGTCAATAGAGTTCTGGAGATTATCGAAAGGAATGTATAATTTTATTTTTTCTGTTAACCTCCCCGGCGGTATGATTCTTTCTGGTTTTAGGTGCTAAAAGCGGTACAATTATTTTGCATGAAAATTTGGAGTTTTACATTGTAGGCCTGTAATTCTTAGGCCCCATACACACGATAGAATCCATCCGCTGAAAAATCCCAGCAAATGGGTTTCAGCGGATAGATCCTATGGTGTGTACACGCCAGCGGATCTGTTTCCGTGGATATTTCTCCCCTGGGATGGATTCCAGCAGATCGAATATTTGCTGACATGCCAAACAAATCTATCTGCTGGAATCGGATCCCACGGATGGATCCGCTGGTCTGTATAGACTCACCGGATCCATCCGTCCAAAGGGATCCCCCGCATGCGTCGTAATGATTCGACGCATGCGTGGAATTCCTTATATGACAGCGTCGCGCACGTCGCCGCGTCATAATTGCAGGCAACGGCGCGACACGTCATCGCCAGAGGATTTCGGCGCGGATTTCAATGCGATGGTGAGTACACTCCATCGCATAGAAATCCGCGGAAATCCTCGAGAGGATTTATCCGTGGAAACGGTCCGCTGGACCGTATCCGCGGATAAATCCTCCCGTGTGTATGGGGCCTTAGAAATAACTCACTTAAATCTGTCCAAACAAGAGTCTAGTAGACATCTCGGGTATGATAAAGTTTAACAAAATTATAAATTATAATATAATAAATAATTATAACAAATAATAATGTAATTATAATAAAAATTATTCAATACGTTTTCTAGCTGCTCTAAAACCACTTTTGACATACAGGGACACTTTTGGTTGCTATGCACAATCTACAGTTTGCAGGCAGAAAGAACAGTTTTTATTTTATAAAAGGACATGCAGAACACTGGGCAGACCACTAGGGACAAAGGGGGTGTGTATTTTTTACATACAGTACTGTTATCTATAAAATTACAGTATACTGTATGTATAGGGCCAGATTCAGGTAGGAGATACGACGGCGTATCTCCAGATATGCCGTCGTATCTCTGAGTGTGAGGCGTCGTATCTTGGCGCCTGATTCAAAGAATCAGATACGCCAGAATTTGTATCGAGCAAGGAGGACACTGCTCGCTCACACAGCGCGGCGGCATTGCAGGATCCAGGGACAAGGTAAGTAAACACTGCCTGTGGATGCTGCGAGGCGAGCCCGAGTCTGGCTCGGGGATACCGCTTTTGGTAAAGAAATCTTACCCCGAGCCAGACTCGGGAATACCGCCAGGGGGGTTAAACACATGTAGCACTACCCCCGAAAGAGGCTGCTGGTTTGTTTTTGGGTGGCATGTTACCTCTATTCCTTTGCCGTTTAGGGCAGTGTTTCTCAACCTTTTTCTAGTCGGGGCGTCCTTAAAATGTATTTTCAGTCTTGAGGCAGCCCAGTCCAAGGCTTGGTTCACATTACGGTGTGTCGCAGAACACGCGCAAAATCGTGCTCATTCCTGACACACAGACAAATGCTCTGCTCTTTAGGGGTACCATTAATTCTTAATGATACCCCCACACATTGGAAAACGTGGGGTGCTTTTGCTGCAGTGAAATTTAAAAAAAAAAGTTTGGGAACTTGTTTCCCTTCATTTTGTGGGTACGGAAATTAATGGACTGCCCTAAATGCTGCTACACAGATGGGAACCAAGGGCTTGTTCACATGTCATAGGGGCGGTAAATCCACATGGTTGAGCTGTTTTTACCATCCCCAACTTCTCCACCTTTCGCTGCAGAGGCAGCAACTGATGGTGTTCACATGCTGTGGCTGCAACTGGAGGTATACCGAGGGTGAATGGGGCTGCACTGCAACTACCCCGCAACTGTGTGCATTGCACGGTTGCGGTGTAGTGATGCTGCTTTTATGGGCTTAAAACAGGTGGTAAAGAGGCAACATAATGCCTCTGTACCGCCTGTCAAATGCTTCTGAAAAGCGATGTGTGCATGGATTGCTTTTCAGAGGAGCAGCAGTCCTTGCTGCTATAAAACAAGCCCTACAAAAGCCATTCTGATGGTACAGGAATGGGGGGGTCAGGATTAAAATTAACATACACACATACATACAGACACATGCTTATACACACATACTTACATACTGTACATACATACACCTGCACACATACAGACAGACACTCACATGTGCAGACACACACACAGACACATGTATAAAGCCATTTTAAAATTAATCTAGCTTCTAGCTCAGTACATTTCCAGATTCCTCAGTCAACTGGGTACTGCACTCTAGGGGGAAGCAGAGAGCACAGCACACTCCCCTGCACTTTACTTTCACTTTTGAAGCCGACAGAGCTTCTCACAGTTCGGCAGGAGACCAGGCTCACCTGACTGCCTTCTCTCCACTGACCCCACATCACACCTGAGAACCTCTGACGGGTTGAGAAAGGCTGGTCTAGGGTATAAGATGAAAGTCAAGAAAACCTTCAATGTCCACACTTTAGGCTTCTTTTTCTTTGCTTTATTACCCAACGTGGTAAAAGAAGTAGTATTTGAAGAGGTGGAAGTAGGGTTGCCACCTTTTCTTCAAGCCAAACCCGAACACTTTACTGGCGCACAGCATTTTTTTATTTTTTTTTAGTATACACTATAGACGATAGGATTGTTAAAGACCTTGGAGTGGGAGTGGACAGGGGGGTAGTGAGATGGACAATTCTTCAAAAAAAAAAAAAATCAATGAATACTTTGCAAAACAGCCTGTTTAAATGTTAGGTTAAATCAGCCCAGGAGTGGAGTATTGCTTACCTTATGGGGTTGGTGGGCCTGGGTATAATACAGGGGTGTTGCTAGAATTATACAAGACCTGGGGCACCCAAACTTGAGCAGTAATGTGGCATGCACAGCACGTCACGGTGAACACTGGGTGCTGGCCCTATTACAGAGAACAGTGAATGGGCATAAAGGAGTATGGTTTAATAAATCATAAAATAGGCTTTGATTGCTGTGCCACAAGAAATAGTCTCACAAATATGCATACCCATCAGCACTATTATTTAAAAAAAATGAAACGCTACCATTACATATAATTTTATGTGCACTGAAAAAAAAACAGACAGCTAACTCTTTGTCTGAGCCTACCTTAACCACTTAAGCCCCGGACCTTTAGGCAGCTTAATGCCCAGGCCAGGTTTTGCGATTCGGCACTGCGTCGCTTTAACAGACAATTGCGCGGTCGTGCGACGTGGCTCCCAAACAAAATTGGCGTACTTTTTTCCCCACAAATAGAGATTTCTTTTGGTGGTATTTGATCACCTCTGCGGTTTATATTTTTTGCGCTATAAACAAAAATAAAGCGACAATTTTGAAAAAAATGCAATATTTTTTTACTTTTTGTTATAATAAATATCCCCCAAAAACACATATTAAAAAATTTTGTTCCCTCAGTTTAGGCCGATACGTATTATTCTATCTATTTTTAGTAAAAAAAAATCGCAATAAGCGTTTATCGATTGGTTTGCGCAAAATTTATAGCGTTTACAAAATAGGGGATAGTTTTATTGCATTTTTATAAATTTTTTTTTTTTTACTACTAATGGCGGCGATCAGCGATTTTTTTCATGACTGCGACATTATGGCGGACACTTCGGACAATTTTGACACATTTTTGGGACCATTGTCATTTTCACAGCAAAAAATGCATTTAAATTGCATTGTTTATTGTGAAAATGACAGTTGCAGTTTGGGAGTTAACCACAGGGGGCGCTGTAGGAGTTAGTGTTCACCTAGTGTGTGTTTACAACTGTAGGGGGGTGTGGCTGTAGGACTGACGTCATCGATCGAGTCTCCCTTATATAAGGGATCACTCGATCGATACGCCGCCACAGTGAAGCACGGGGAAGCCATGTTTACACACGACTCTCCCCGTTCTTCAGCTCCGGGGAGCGATCGCGACGGAGCGGCTATAAACAAATAGCCGCGCCGTCGTCCCGGAACGCTCCCCGAGGGAACCCGACCGCCGCATGTAGCGGGGGGGGGTCCCGATCGGACCCCCGACCCGCGGAAAGGCAAGGACGTACCTGTACGCCCATTTGCCTGTACGTGCCATATTGTGGACGTACATATACATGCGGCCGTCGGAAAGTGGTTAAAGAAGACCGCCATTAAAATAGCCAGGGACTGATTAGCAACCAGCAACTGTGGAGACTTTGGGGTAGATTCAGGTAGGGCTGCGCACTCTTACGGAGGCGCAGCGTACCGTTTTAACGCTACGCCTCCGTAAATTACTTGCGCTACACTTCATTCACGAAGCAGTAGCTCCGTAATTTGCGCGGGCGCTCCGTAAAACTGGCCGGCGTAAGCGCGCGTAATTTAAATGATCCCGTAGGGGGCGTGGATCATTTAAATTAGGCGCGTTCCTGCGCCGAACGTAGTGCGCATGCTCCGTCGGGAAACTTTCCCTGACGTGCATTGCGGTAAATGACGTCGCAAGGACGTCATTTGCTTCAACGTGAACGTAAATGGCGTCCAGTGCCATTCACGATTCACTTACGCAAACGACGTAATTTTCAAAAATCGCGACACGCGGGAACGACGGGTATACTTAGCATTGGCTGCCCCTGCTAATAGCATGAGCAGCCTTACGCAGAAACCGACTAACGCAAACGACGTAAAATGCGAACACCGGGCGCGCGTACGGTTGTGAATCGGCGTGAGTATACAATTTGCATACTCTACGCTGACCACTACGGGAACGCCACCTAGCGGCCAGCGTAAGAATGCAGCCTACGATACGACGGCATAAGAGCCTTATGCCAGTCATATCTTAGGCTACAGTCAGCGTATCAAGCTTTCTGAATACAGAAAAGTCGATACGCCGGTGCAAATTAGCAATTACGCTGCGTATCTATGGATACGCAGGCGTAATTCCTACCTGAATCTACCCCAATGATCACTTTGGTCAGAGGTATGTAATGTACAATAGTGTGAATAGTGCAGGAGTCTGTTAAGCTGGCCATACACAGTTACTTTTCATTCAGCCAGCGGGCTGAACAAAAAAAACATTTACTCGATCCAAGCAAATGAAGTACTGTAGATGGAGGAATCTCCCTATTGGATTCTGACAGCAAGCACTAGACCCTGTCAGAAAATGCTAATCAGCAAATCAGCAGCTGTAGCTCCCCCACATTCTACCTTCTAGTATAACCCCCTCCAAGCCCCCCCCCCCCAGCACAAATATTTTCCCACTCACCCAAAATCAACCTTAGGACAAATCAGTGGCGGCTGGTGCTCAAAATTTTTGGGGGGGCGCAAAGGAAAAAAAAAATTGCAGTCTCACTGTGCCCAAACGCAGCCACTGTTACATGCCATCAAACGCAGCCACCGTGCCATCAATTTGCACCACTGTGCCATGCCATCAAATGCAGCCACTGTGCCATCAATTCGCACCACTGTGCCATGCCATTAAACGCAGTCACTGTGCCATGCCATCAAATGCAGCCACTGTGCCATCAATTCGCACCACTGTGCCATGCCATTAAACGCAGTCACTGTGCCATGCCATCAAACGCAGCCACCGTGCCATCAATTTGCACCACTGTGCCATGCCATCAAATGCAGCCACTGTGCCATCAATTCGCACCACTGTGCCATGCCATTAAACGCAGTCACTGTGCCATGCCGTCAAATGCAGTCACTGTGCCATCAATTCGCACCACTGTGCCATGCCATTAAACGCAGTCACTGTGCCATGCCGTCAAATGCAGTCACTGTGCCATCAATTCGCACCACTGTGCCATGCCATTAAACGCAGTCACTGTGCCATGCCATCAAATGCAGCCACTGTGCCATCAATTCGCACCACTGTGCCATGCCATTAAACGCAGTCACTGTGCCATGCCGTCAAATGCAGTCACTGTGCCATCAATTCGCACCACTGTGCCATGCCATTAAACGCAGCCACTGTGCCATACATTGTCACCACTGTGCCATGCCATTAAACGCAGTCACTGTGCCATCCATTGTCACCACTGTGCCATGCCATTAAACGCAGCCACTGTGCCATACATTGTCACCACTGTGCCATGCCATTAAACGCAGTCACTGTGCCATCCATTGTCACCACTGTGCCATGCCATTAAACGCAGCTACTGTGCCATCCATTGTCACCACTGTGCCATGCCATTAAACGCAGCCACTGTGCCATACATTGTCACCACTGTGCCATGCCATTAAACGCAGCCACTGTGCCATACATTGTCACTACTGTGCCATGCCATTAAACGCAGCCACTGTGCCATACATTGTCACCACTGTGCCATGCCATTAAACGCAGCCACTGTGCCATACATTGTCACCACTGTGCCATGCCATTAAACGCAGCCACTGTGCCATATATTGTCACCACTGTGCCATGCCATTAAACGCAGCCACTGTGCCATACATTGTCACCACTGTGCCATGCCATTAAACGCAGTCACTGTGCCATCCATTGTCACCACTGTGCCATGCCATTAAACGCAGCCACTGTGCCATACATTGTCACCACTGTGCCATGCCATTAAACGCAGTCACTGTGCCATCCATTGTCACCACTGTGCCATGCCATTAAACGCAGCTACTGTGCCATCCATTGTCACCACTGTGCCATGCCATTAAACGCAGCCACTGTGCCATACATTGTCACCACTGTGCCATGCCATTAAACGCAGCCACTGTGCCATACATTGTCACTACTGTGCCATGCCATTAAACGCAGCCACTGTGCCATACATTGTCACCACTGTGCCATGCCATTAAACGCAGCCACTGTGCCATACATTGTCACCACTGTGCCATGCCATTAAACGCAGTCACTGTGCCATCCATTGTCACCACTGTGCCATGCCATTAAACGCAGCCACTGTGCCATACATTGTCACCACTGTGCCATGCCATTAAACGCAGTCACTGTGCCATCCATTGTCACCACTGTGCCATGCCATTAAACGCAGCCACTGTGCCATACATTGTCACCACTGTGCCATGCCATTAAACGCAGCCACTGTGCCATACATTGTCACCACTGTGCCATGCCATTAAACGCAGCCACTGTGCCATACATTGTCACCACTGTGCCATGCCATTAAACGCAGCCACTGTGCCATGCCATTAAACGCAGCCACTGTGCCATCCATTGTCACCACTGTGCCATGCCATTAAACGCAGCTACTGTGCCATCCATTGTCACCACTGTGCCATGCATTGTCACCACTGTGCCATGCCATTAAACGCAGCCACTGTGCCATACATTGTCACCACTGTGCCATGCCATTAAACGCAGCCACTGTGCCATACATTGTCACCACTGTGCCATGCCATTAAACGCAGCCACTGTGCCATGCCATTAAACGCAGTCACTGTGCCATCCATTGTCACCACTGTGCCATGCCATTAAACGCAGCTACTGTGCCATCCATTGTCACCACTGTGCCATGCATTGTCACCACTGTGCCATGCCATTAAACGCAGCCACTGTGCCATACATTGTCACCACTGTGCCATGCCATTAAACGCAGCCACTGTGCCATACATTGTCACCACTGTGCCATGCCATTAAACGCAGCCACTGTGCCATGCCATTAAACGCAGTCACTGTGCCATCCATTGTCACCACTGTGCCATGCCATTAAACGCAGCTACTGTGCCATCCATTGTCACCACTGTGCCATGCCATTAAACGCAGCCACTGTGCCATACATTGTCACCACTGTGCCATGCCATTAAACGCAGTCACTGTGCCATCCATTGTCACCACTGTGCCATGCCATTAAACGCAGCTACTGTGCCATCCATTGTCACCACTGTGCCATGCCATTAAACGCAGCCACTGTGCCATACATTGTCACCACTGTGCCATGCCATTAAACGCAGCCACTGTGCCATACATTGTCACTACTGTGCCATGCCATTAAACGCAGCCACTGTGCCATACATTGTCACCACTGTGCCATGCCATTAAACGCAGCCACTGTGCCATACATTGTCACCACTGTGCCATGCCATTAAACGCAGTCACTGTGCCATCCATTGTCACCACTGTGCCATGCCATTAAACGCAGCCACTGTGCCATACATTGTCACCACTGTGCCATGCCATTAAACGCAGTCACTGTGCCATCCATTGTCACCACTGTGCCATGCCATTAAACGCAGCTACTGTGCCATCCATTGTCACCACTGTGCCATGCCATTAAACGCAGCCACTGTGCCATACATTGTCACCACTGTGCCATGCCATTAAACGCAGCCACTGTGCCATACATTGTCACCACTGTGCCATGCCATTAAACGCAGCCACTGTGCCATGCCATTAAACGCAGTCACTGTGCCATCCATTGTCACCACTGTGCCATGCCATTAAACGCAGCTACTGTGCCATCCATTGTCACCACTGTGCCATGCATTGTCACCACTGTGCCATGCCATTAAACGCAGCCACTGTGCCATACATTGTCACCACTGTGCCATGCCATTAAACGCAGCCACTGTGCCATACATTGTCACCACTGTGCCATGCCATTAAACGCAGCCACTGTGCCATGCCATTAAACGCAGTCACTGTGCCATCCATTGTCACCACTGTGCCATGCCATTAAACGCAGCTACTGTGCCATCCATTGTCATCACTGTGCCATGCATTGTCACCACTGTGCCATGCCATTAAACGCAGCCACTGTGCCATACATTGTCACCACTGTGCCATGCCATTAAACGCAGCCACTGTGCCATACATTGTCACCACTGTGCCATGCCATTAAACGCAGTCACTGTGCCATCCATTGTCACCACTGTGCCATGCCATTAAACGCAGCCACTGTGCCATCCATTGTCACCACTGTGCCATGCATTGTCACCACTGTGCCATGCCATTAAACGCAGCCACTGTGCCATACATTGTCACCACTGTGCCCTTTAATGGTCACCACTGTGCCAATTGTCCCCACTGTGCCCTGTAAATTGCTTTCTTCCCCCTCCGCCCGGCACTTACCTTACTGGTTTTAGGCATCCACGTCCCACAATGTCTTCTCCCGCCCTCGATGACTGACAGGCGTCTCAGCCAATCAGGTTACTGGTAGCCAGAACCGGCCAACCTGATTGGCTGAGACGCCTGTCATCTTATTCAAGGGGCGTACAGTCTGTGCGCTCCGAGAATAAGCTTCCGGGCTGTATTGGGAAAGCCTATCAGAGCCGCTGGCTTTGATAGACATTTCCCTACAGCCAACCAGCTGGCGTTATTCAGATGGCCGGAAATTGAGCGCCGACCATCTGAATAACAGCTGCAGCGGCGAAAATAACATAGATTCGTGCAATGCATGAATCTATGTTATTTGACTCTGTGGCGGTGAGAGCCAGAGGGGGCGGCGCTCCAGCGCCCTCTATGGACGAACCGCCACTGGGACAAATCCTTCCCCCCAAAATCCCCCTCCTAGCACAAGCCCTTTCCCTACAAATGCCCCCTCCCCAGCACAAATCCTCTCCATCCAGTCCTTCCTCTAAGCCCAAATCCTTCCCCCACCAAATTCTATCTCCCAGCACAGCCCTCTTCCCCTAGCACTGGTTTTACTACCCCCTGGTCACTAAAATGAATGGCTGAGTTCACCCTTCTGAACAAGTTACATGTTACACCCGTATTTAGGGCATAACATGCAACATGTTCAGCATCCACCCCGCTCCCCCCAATAACCTCCCCCCCCCCATGACAGTGTGCACCCACAAGGCTCAGTGTCTTTTATTTACAGATTTCTTAGAAAAAAAAATATTTGCAAATTTTTTACCTGCAAAAAAATGTATTTTAATGTTTTTTTTCCAAAAGTTGAACTTAACCTTAAAGCGGAGCTCCACTGTAAAAAAAATATTAAAATCCAGCAGCTACAAATACTGCAGCTGCTGACTTTTAATATTAGGACACTTACCTGTCCTGGAGTACAGCACCGTCCGCAGCAGAGGATGAGCGATCGCTCATCACTCTGCTGCCCCCCGCCATCCACGCTGAGGGAACCAGGAAGTGAAGCGCTCCGGCTTCACTTCCAGATTCCCTACTGCGCATGCGCGATCTGCGCTAAGCGTCTTTTACTGGTCCCCGCTATGTTCTGGGAGCCGTGTGTTTCCCAGAACACAACGGGGGTGGGGGCGTAAAGTGACGCATTACCCGCAGTCTACCCACAGTGGCCCGGATTCAGAGAGCAATTGCGTCTGCGTAACCATAGTTACGCAGCGCAATTGCTTACTTGCGCCGGCGTAACGAGTTCTCCTGATTCAGAGAGCTTGTTACGCCGACTGCAGCCTAAGATATGCGTGGCATAAGGCTCTTATGCCCTCATATCTTAGGCTGCATTCTTACGCTGGCCGCTAGGTGGCATTCCCGTTGTGGTCAGCGTATAGTATGCAAATTGCATACTAACGCCGATTCACAACGTTACGCGAGCCCTGCGTACGCAGTTTACGTCGTTTGCGTACGGCGGTTTTAGCAGGGGCAGCCAATGCTACGTATACCCGTCGTTCCCGCGTCGCGAAATTTGAAATTTACATAGTTTGCGTAAGTGAATCGTGAATGGCGCTGGATGCCATTCACGTTCACTTTGAAGCAAATGATGTCCTTGCGACGTCATTTACCGCAATGCACGTCGGGAAAGTTTCCCGACGGAGCATGCACTCTACGCTCGGCGCGGGAACGCGCCTAATTTAAATGATTCCCGCCCCCTACGGGATCATTTACATTAGGCGCCCTTACGCAGGGCATTTTTGAAGAGCGCCTACGCAAATTACGTGGCTACTGCTTCATGAATGAAGCGTAGCGCAAATAATTTGCGTAGGCGCAGGGGAAAAAGGGTACACTGCGCCTCCGTAAGGAGCGCGCAGCTGTACCTGAATCTACCCCAGTGTGTATTCCCGGAGTGGGTGCAAATACCTGTCTTAGACCCCCCCCCTCCCCCCTGAAATGTGCCAAATGTGACACCGGAGGGGGAGAGGAATCCAAGAAGTGGAAGTTCCACTTTAGGGTGGAGCTCCGCTTTAATTAACAATTCTTCCCATATATACATAAACCTAAAAACAATTAACACACTATTCCATGTATATTGTATATAGTAAATTACATAGATATAGAAATATGTTCAGTTAATAACATGCATACACACTCAAATACATACAGATACTGAGATATATACATACACACTCAGATATATACATATGCTCAATTACATACAGTACATGCACATATATATATATATATATATATATATATATATATATATATATATATATATATACATACACACAAACACTCAGATACATGCATATACACATGCTGTAAAGAAACACTAAGATATATATACTAAGAAACATGCATACATACCTATACACACACTCAGGTACATGTATACAGACTATATACTGTATATATTGTACATGTGCTGGTTGTCACCGGCCCAAATAGGGCTAGGTGGCACGGACTAGATGAGGAGATAGGACATTCTAGTCAGGGAAGGGTTAAATGAGTCTCTCCCCCTCTAGCTTCCCCCCCTCCCCTTCCTTTGGGAGGGAGGCTTCCCATAGGCAGCACAGGACCAATAATATAGGGGCAGGGGGGAGGACTTGGGAACATGTGACAGAGGCTTTAAGGTGGGTTCCCCTCCCACCTTCTTCCTCTTACCCGCAGCAGCCCCCAGCAAGTGAGCTCTTACCTGTTTCTGGCTGTGTTATGGCTGAAGATCTGCTGGGTATGATCCGGGAGCGGGTGCGGTCCGATGGAGGCTTTCTGGCACGCGTCGCCGCCGACCTGGGGATGCCTGGACCGTTCCCCTCGCCGTGCCCAACTGCGGATGTTCAGGTAAGGGGTCGGCGGGCCCCTCGTATGGCCACCCGACCGCCCGTAAGACTGAGTCCCAGCCCCCCTAAGGCCTCACGGCGGCGCAGAGGCACCGCTGCATCTGAGGCTGGAAGGGGGGGAGGAAGGGGCGGGGCCGCCGCCCGAGCGCGCGGTGGCGCTGTAGCTCTGCCCCCTTCCTCTTCTGCATCTCCTCGTGTGCCTGCACTGAGCGATTACCTCTCTCCCTCCCTGTTCTCTGTAATGGGAAATGCCAATGCACCAAGCGGTTCCAGCTCCTCGATTAGCGAGGAGGCTGGCTTAGATGGAGATGTCCCGCCCGCTCCTGGCTCTGTTGTAAATCCCCCTGCTCATGGCTCAGTAGTGAATGTAATGGCCCCCCCTGGCCATGCTGCTCACAGCAATCCCCCTGCTCCTGGCACAGTAGTAAATGTAATGGCCCCCCCTGGCCATGCTGCTCACAGCAACCCCCCAGCATCTGTAGCTGAAGATGCTGGGGAGGACATAGTGTACCCTTCTCCCCATCGGAACACCTCCGCTGTCGTCCCCCCCGCTCCGTGTGTCACAGGCGCGACCGGTCCCGTAGAAGTGAGATGCGGTCATTCTCCAGGTCTTCATCGCGCAGTTCTGGTCGATACGGTCAGTACAGTAGAAGCCGTCGCCATAGATCCCCCAAGCGTCACAGCAGATCTAGGCGCTCTAGATCCTCCCGCTGGGGGTCACCATCCTCCTCCGGCAGCCCCTCCCGGAGCCGATCCAGGGACTGGGAGGGTCGGCATAGGTCCAGGCAGGGTTCCTCGAGGCGCTCTAGGCAGCCTTCTCACGCGGACGAGGTGTCCAGCGTGCCAGCATCCTCTGTTGCTCCCGTGGCCACGCCTGTTCCGGTGGCTCCCTCTCCAGTGCCGGCATTTCTTCCGCCTGTTCCGGCCTCCGCTTCTTCGGTGTTGTCAGCTGCGATCCCTCCAGAGATCCCTCTTCCTCCTCCTTCTTCGGCAGTAACTGGTGAGTTTGACTTCGCGGGGGCTTGGGGGGCCGGGGGTGGGTCACATGCTCTGGTACCGGCATTAAAATCATTATTGACGCAGCTGGAGTCCGGCTCCCAGGGGGTGGTCACGCCTCCTGCGGGCAAGCGGCCTCCGTCTCCGCCAAGGGCCGGGGTACACAAGGAGTCCTTTTTCTGTGGGATTAGCCCGTTGGGATCACACGTTAGTGAGGACATTAAACAAAAAATCTGGGATAATAAGTACATAGATATATGGTCTCTGGTATCGGCGGATCAACATACTATTGACAGGGAGCGCAAGCCTTATACCGACAGGTCATTTGAGCGCAGGCCCCGTGTGGCCAGGACGATAGGCAACTGGCTTCAGGCTTTCGCGGTGCTGGGTGGTATTATGGGGGAGAAACACCCCGAACGCTGTTCGGAGCTCTTCGTCTATTTGGATTCAGTATACAACGCCTATAAGTCCCATGGCGGCAGCGCCTGGTGGAGATATGATGAGGAGTTCCGAAGGCGTCTGGCATTGCAGCCCGAGGTGGGATGGGGTTGCAAAGCGACGGATGTCTGGCTGCGGCTCATGATGGCGCAGAGACAGACTCCCTTTCTTGGCGGGGCCGCTGCCTCCTCAGCAAGTCAGCAGGGCGCAGCGGCCGCAAAGAGACCCGGAACATGCTGGCTTTTTAACGAGGGCCATTGTAAGTTCTTCGGGTTGTGTAAGTTCAAGCACGAGTGCTCCTCTTGTGGGGGAGCCCACAGGGCTGTTCGCTGCCCCCGCGGCGCAAAGCCGGCGCAAAGGGGTGCAGGGCCTGCTGAAGGGAAAGACGCCAGTGAGCGTGGAAGAGATGTTCCCCTGGCTAGAACGTTACCCCAATAGGTCGGAGGCAGAGCAGTTGCGCATAGGCTTTTTGTACTGTTTTCTCATCCCCTTAATCCCCTTAGCTTCACATCAACTGGCTGGCAATTTGCAATCGGCTACGCTTTACCCGGATGCCCTGTGGGACAAGGTTAGTAAAGAGGTCAATTTGGGATGCATTGAAGGTCCGTTTTCATCCCCCCCATTTTCAAACTTGAGGGTCTCTCCTCTGGGAGTGGTCCCCAAGAAAGATAGTGGTAAGTTTCGGCTAATTCACCATTTATCCTATCCCAGGGGCTCATCGGTTAACGACGGTATCTCTAAGGAGGAGGCGTCGGTTTCCTATGTGTCCTTTGATAAGGCGGTGTTGTTGGTCCGACGGGCCGGCAGGGGTGCCCTTATGGCGAAAACGGACATTGAATCCGCCTTCAGGTTGTTGCCGGTACACCCGGATTGCTACCACCTTCTGGGTTGCTGCGTGGATGGCCTGTTTTATTATGATACTTGTTTGCCAATGGGCTGTTCTATATCGTGCCACTATTTTGAAATGTTCAGCTCCTTTTTGGAATGGGTGGTGCGATGTGCAACTGGCTGTAGGTCCATCATTCATTATCTGGATGATTTTCTGATAGTAGCCCCGGGTGAATCGTCTCAATGTCAATATTTGCTGGACTCTTTCTGTGCCTTGATGAGCAGGTTCGGGGTTCCGCTGTCCGCTGAAAAAACGGAGGGTCCAACCACCAGGCTGTCCTTTCTGGGCATTGAAATAGATTCCCTCGAGATGGTTTTTAGGTTACCGGCGGACAAGCTCGAGAAGCTATTAGGCTTGATTGACCGATTTTGCGAAGTTCAGAAGGTCACGCTGCGTCAATTGCAGTCGCTTTTGGGCCTCTTAGTCTTTGCCTGTCGTATCATGCCGATGGGTCGGGTTTTTTCGCGCCGGCTATCACTGGCCACCAAAGGAGCCAAGAGGCCTGAGCATTGCGTCCGACTGACATCATCCCTTAAAGCGGACCTGTCAGTGTGGCGGCAATTTTTGCGCAGCTACAACAGGCGAACGTGTTTCCTGTTGAATGAGGTAGGCAATCAGGAATTGTCCCTGTTCACTGATGCGGCTGGATCGGTGGGCTACGGTGCGATTCTGGGGACCAGCTGGAGCGCGGAATCGTGGCCACAAGAGTGGCAGGACAGGGGGTTGTGCCGCAACCTGACCCTCCTTGAGCTTTTTCCCATCGTGGTGGCGGTTGAACTTTGGGGGGAAAAGCTCAGGGACAAGAAGGTATGCTTCTGGACCGACAATAGCAGTGTAGTTCATTGCATCAACGGTCTGTCTTCCTCCTCACTGCCGGTTCTGGCCTTACTCCGGCACCTGGTACTCAGGTGCCTGGAGTATATTATTTGGTTCAGATCTCGACATGTTCCCGGTGTTGATAACGTGATCGCTGACTTATTGTCTCGTTTTCGTTTGCAGGAGTTCCGGACTCTTTGCCCGGGGGCGGCTCAGGACGGCCTGCCTTGCCCGCGATTCCTCTGGACCCTGGTGTTAGGAATTTGATGCCCCTCATTGCTTCTTCGGTGACTCCGGCCACCTGGTCCAATCATGGTAAGGCGTGGAAGGCCTGGTTGGGAGTGGCGGGTAGCAGGGACGTGGTTTCCTGTGGGAATGTCCGCTTTCAAGTTACGGTTGACCATCTCTTGAGTTTAGAGCTTTCTGGATGTTCCGCCGCGGTGGCGCCACGCCGTATGGGGGGGGTGGGTTTTCACCTAAAGTTGCACGGGTGGCATGATTGCACAAAACATTTCGGTATCTTGCAGGCATTAAAGGGATGGCGGAAGGTACACGGGAAAAAGGACGACAGGCGTCCGGTTTCCTTTGCTTTGCTGAATTCCCTAATCAGGGCCACGGTTACGGTGTGTTCCTCTCCTTACGAGGGGCTTCTTTTTTCAACGGCATTTTGTCTGGCTTTTTTCGGCGCGTTACGGGTAAGCGAGCTGGTGGCGTCCGCGGCTAGGGGTCCCGGGGGCCTTTTCAGGGAAGACGTTCTACTGGCTAACGGGGTGGTACAGGTTCGGGTTAGAAAGTCAAAAACAGACCAGTTGGGTCAAGGTTCTTGGTTGCGCCTTGGGGTGGTGGGGGGTCCCCTTTGTCCTGTTGCCATGGTAACGGAGTTCCTGAAGGTGAGTCCTGTTGGGGAAAAGTTTTTGGTACATGCCTCCGGGGCCCCCCTTACGCGGTATCAGTTCAGTTCGGTTTTCAAACGCTGCCTTGCGGCTGTGGGGGTTTCAGCGGGTAAATTTGGCACGCATTCGTTCAGAATCGGTGCGGCTACGGAAGCGGCCAGGGCCGGGCTAGCGATGGGTGACATTCAGAGAATTGGTCGATGGAAGTCGGGATGCTATGCAGGTTATGTTCGCCCGGAATTGTTGCTTTAATAATTTTTCCCCCTTTTTAGGTCCTCGTACTCCGGTGGTGCACATTGTGGGCCATTCATACATCCATCGTGCCGCGCAGAGGGCTATCTGCCGGCCGGGCGGTAGATCCCTGGGATTTCCAGTAGAGGTTCATTGGAGAGGTATTGGGGGTCTCCCCTGGTCCCGGATATTGATGGAAGCCTTTCAGATTGCCGGCGTGTCTCGGACGCCGGTGGTGTTGGTTATTCATGCCGGGGGGAACGACCTTCGCTCCCTGCGGGATCATTGTCCTAATGCGAATGGATTTGGAGAGAATGGTGTTCCTTTTTTCTGAGGTCTTGTTAGTTTGGTCAGAAATTGTCCCTCGGGTCACCTGGCAGGAGGATAGGGACGCGGCAGCAATAGAGAGGGCTCGCAGGACAATTACCTCCCACATGTCTCGGTACGTCAGGGCCAGATCTGGGGTAGTTGTGAGGCACAGACAGCTGGAAGGGGACAATAGGCGGCTCATGGGTCAAGACGGGGTCCATCTCAATGATATCGGGCTCGATATCTTTTTGTCTGGCCTTCAGGATGGCATTGAACAAGCCCTTTACATTTTGGGTGGGGGTCGGAGCCCAGTTTAAGGGGCTGTGCTTCTCCTGTGGCGGTACAGGAGAGTAATTATTAAAAGGAGGGGGGAAGGCTATTATGCCCGTCGGCTTAGGCCGGCGGCTGGCTGGTTGCTTCCCCCTTGGTAATCGTCCATGAGATGGTTATTAAAGGTTAAAAGGTTCATGTTATGTGGTTTACAAATAAAGCTGTGGCCGACCCCTACGTCCATTCAAGGATAACATGGTGTTTGAGTCTTTATTTATGGTAAGGGGTGAGACGAACACATGGGTACGGTTAAGGGGTTGTTCAGATAGTCTGGTTGTCACCGGCCCAAATAGGACTAGGTGGCACGGACTAGATGAGGAGATAGGACATCCTAGTCAGGGAAGGGTTAAATGAGTCTCTCCCCCTCTAGCTTCCCCCCCCCTCCCCTTCCTTTGGGAGGGAGGCTTCCCATAGGCAGCACAGGACCAATAATATAGGCGCAGGGGGGAGGACTTGGGAACATGTGACAGAGGCTTTAAGGTGGGTTCCCCTCCCACCTTCTTCCTCTTACCCGCAGCAGCCCCCAGCAAGTGAGCTCCCCGCCCTCCCGCCCCTTATGTCCGGTTTTATCAAGTTATTTTCAGGTAGATAAAAAAAAAAAAGGAAAACAAACAAGGAATGATGTACGGAAGGAAACGTGTGACAGTGGTTCATTGCTGTATTTTATTACAGGTTTTATGGCTTTGGCCTTGCAGGCCTTGTTTATTCGTGTTGTAATTAGTGTTGAGCGGAATACGCCATATTCAATTTTGCGATATATCACGAATATATAGACGAATATTCGTGAAATATTCGCTAAAATCGAATATTCGTGATATTTTATAAAAAAAATAAAAAATTGCGAAATTTCGCTAATGCGAATGCGAAATTGATTGCGAAATTTTGACAACTGTGGTAGGAGAACTCTGATTGGCTCTGATGCAAAAGAAGGGCGGAGAAAGTATTTGCGAATATTCGCAAATCGAATATTCGCGATTGCGAATATTCGGCAACATAAAAGGATCGCCTCAGCTTAGCTACTCGGCCCAGGGTCTCTAATCATACCAGCAATGCTTTTAGACGTCGATAGGATGTGATCTGTTTTAAAAATAAATTTGAAAAAATACGAATATTCGGAATAGCGAATTTTGGCCGCAAATATTCGAATATGCCATATTCGTAACGAATATTCGAAATGCGAATATTCGTGAGCAACACTAGTTGTAATGTGCACATTTTCTATTTGTTTTAAGTCACAGCTGGCGGTACAGGAGAGTAATTATTAAAAGGAGGGGGGAAGGCTATTATGCCCGTCGGCTTAGGCCGGCGGCTGGCTGGTTGCTTCCCCCTTGGTAATCGACCATGAGATGGTTATTAAAGGTTAAAAGGTTCATGTTATGTGGTTAACAAATAAAGATGTGGCTGACCCCTACGTCCATTCAAGGATAACATGGTGTTTGAGTCTTTATTTATGGTAAGGGGTGAGACGAACACATGGGTACGGTTAAGGGGTTGTTCAGATAGTCTCAATTATCTACATACACACACATATATACACACACACACTGAGATACATTCATGCACTCAGATACACACAAACAGACATAAATACACTTGACAACATACTGTTAGATGAATACTTACATGAATAGTTTGGTAATGTGCAGCTAGCTTCTCTCTGTCCTGCTGTCCCCTCACACACCGTGCAGCTCCTTCCTCTTCCCGCCCACTCACTCACAGCTCTCTCTGTAAAACAGTGAAGAGTCCTGGCAGGGCTCCAGTAGCCGGTGATCTGCCGTGCTGGTTCCAGGTGTTCTGGAAGTTCCAGCGCATGCGCGAACTGATGCGGGAAAGTTCCTTCAAGCACTGCGCAGGTGCAAACTTGCTGACGGAAATCCCCGAACGGCGGCCGGCATCCAGGGCGACGTGGATTTTGAGGTAAGTGGCCAGTCGGCCTCACGTCCTCACTGCGCTCGGAGGGCTCGCTTCGCTCGCTCGGCCTCCTGGCTCTTTTTTTAACATCCTCCAATCCACGGGGATGTTAAAGAATGAGCCTGGATGCCGGGCGAGGTTCGGGAATTTCCGTCGGGAAGTTTGCGCCTGCGCAGTCAGTGAAGGAACTTTCCCCACAGTGGAACATTGAGGACAAGTCACCGGGACAAGAAGCAGAGCATCGGCTTATGCGGCCAGGAGGTTCTGTATCCCTCCACAGAGAGAAACAAGTCCCTTGTAATTAGGGCTGTTTCCACCCAAACAGTTACACATATGTAAAGATAGGTCACATTCTGATACAGGTTATGGATCCTGAATTCTAAATACGTTTTTATGGGGGTGTTATAAGACTTTTTGAGGGTGCCCAGGTGGCTGGTGTCCGGGTGACAGGCAGTCAGAAACCCGGGCAGAGGATGTAAAAACCAGACTGTCCGGGTGAATCCCGGACAGGTGGCAACCCTAGGTGGAAGGGTAATAGGTAGTAGATTCAGGTGTATAACTTTTGTTCAGAAACAATCCTGCTTCCAGCAACGCAGCTTTGGTCGCCACTCTAGCCAGAATAGGTGCTTCATTAAGTGGTTTCCTCCCTCTAGGACGGACAGCACAGGACCACTCTGCAAGTGTAGACCCAGCCTAACTACCGGGCCTACTTCGTAGATCACAGCTCCGTGTCCCGAGGCCAGGAACACTTGAACACGCACCCCTGACCAGGAGGGCCACTCACAGGGGGTGGTGGTACGACAGGCCAGGATCGGCGACAACGACAGATGACCCAGAACTAATGACATCTGTCCCTTAAGTACTCTCCCCCAGCATGCACAGCGAGGCGATTAACCCCCACTGATTGGCTGCCGAGGAAAAACACCCAATACGCCCTGACTCGACTGCTGCCACCCTTGGTCTGAGGTGGTACCAACACCCTAGACAACAATAGTGGTCACTCACAGTACAGCCACGGCTGGAACAGAAGTCCAAATTTGGCAAAACAACACAGTCTGACTACCCTCTAAATTTAAGGCAGCGCCAGCTATAAAAGTAGCTGGCCGCTATACAGATAAAAAAATAATAATACTGTATTGTCTTCTTGAGCAGCTGAAGTTCTGAGCTTTTCAGGTACCGTATATACTCGAGGACCTAATTTTACCACAACAAAAACTGGGAAAATGTATTAAATCGAGTATAAGCCGAGGGAGAGAATGCAGCAGCTACTGTAAGCAGAACTAAGGGTCCCATTTGCAGCCTGACCTCACTGTGCCCATTGCAGCCTGACCTCACCATGCCCATTGCAGAATCGATCTGTTTTCCCGAGTCTGTGACATAGAAGGCGGCCTTGCAGTTTTAAAAAATCGCGCTCCTCCTTGTGCTGTTCCGTGATAGGCGGAACACTTGGTTTACCAGCAAACACTGTGTTTAGTGTTCCACCTATCACGATCGCCCTTTTGGCCTCTCGTCTATCACAAACGAGAGGGCGATCGTGATAGGCAGAACACTGAACACAGGCGGAACACTCGGTTTCCCAGCAAGCACTGTGTTCAGTGTTCCGCCTATCATGATCGCCCTTTCGTTCGTGATAGACGAGAGGACGAGAAGGCGATCATGATAGGCGGAACACTGAACACAGTGTTTGCTGGGAAACCGAGTGTTCTGTCTATCACGGAATAGCACAAGGAGGAGCGTGAGTTTTTAAAACTGCAAGGTCGCCGTCTATGTCACAGACCTGGGTACACAGATCGGATTTAGACTCCTCTTCTCAAGAGGGAATAAATACAGCTCCTCTAATTTTTCTCATAGCTGAGCTCCTCCATGCCTCTTATCAGTTTGGTTGCCCTTCTCTGCACCTTCTCCAGTTCCCCGATATCCTTTTTGAGAACTAGTGCCCAAAACTGAACCCTCATGTTTTTTCACCTCCTATGGATTAAGGTGAGGAGTGACGCCTGGGGCCTAATACTGAGTTGTCGCATAGAGAATCGCATTGAATTCCTTGCTAACCGCAGTTGTGGTTCACTCCGTTCACCAGTGCTGTTACAATGCCTAATGTACCACCAGCCACAAAATACAAAGTTGTTTGCTGTCAGGTGAACGCCTGTGGGCTAATTTTTGGGGCCTGTACTGGCCGACACTTAAGCCCCATACACACTATCAGTTTTCCTGCAGGTTTTTCTCTTCGGGTTTACCAAAACCATCTAATGTGAGGTCAAACCTTAAAAGAGTTTCAATTTGTATGCAATCAGGCAGGCCCTTGCACTACATGGTTTTGGTAAATCTGAAGAGAAAAACCTGCAGGAAAACTGATAGTGTGTATGGGGCTTTACTTCTGTATCCGGTGAATAGCTTAATGTACCTCCAGCCACAGAATACAAAGTTGTTTGCTGTCAGATGAACGCCTGTCGGCAAATTTTTGGGGCTTGTAATGGTCGGCACTTACTTATGTATCCGGTTTTTCACTTAATACTTCTGGTAGGTCAGTGTCCATGTTGTGGGACTATTTGTGCACAGCTAGTAAGTATTTTGTGGCGACAAATATGACCTGCAGGTTTTTAATATTCGCCTGCCATTAAAGTCAATGGGGCCCGCCGTAAACTCTTCAAGATGGTCACCCAGACCATGAATCCAGGATGTCTTGAAGTCCCCAACTCAGACACCCAAGAGTTCTGTAATGAACTATCGGATTTCTTCATCAACAAAATTGAAAGAATCCGGGAAAGCATCATGCAAAACAATACCCCCCTCAACCCCACCGTCAATCAACCACAAAACACCCACAGAAACGCTCTACAGTCAACAAAGTTCACTCTGGAACCGATCTCCATCGATACCACAAAAAATATCATTGGTGCTTTGCGGAACAGCACATCGCCCAATGATATCATCCCCACCAAACTGGTGAAGGAATGTGCCGACATCCTGGCACCACCCATCACACAGCTTATAAACCAGTCATTTAAGGAAGGCACAGTGCCATCCCTGTTGAAAGAGGGCACAATCCAGCCCATCTTGAAAAAACCTAACCTGGATCCCAAGGACCCAACTCACCGCCGTCCCATAACAGGCCTAAATGTTCTCTCCAAGATAATGGAGAAAGTAGTGGTACAACAGCTGCAACAGCATCTAGATACCCACAAACTACTGGATCCATTACAATCAGGCTTCCGTCCCGGACACGGGACAGAAACGGCCTTACTCAAAATATGGGACGATGCCCTCGAGGCCGCAGACGAAGGAGAATCTTGTCTCCTGGTTCTGCTGGACCTAAGCGCAGCCTTTGACACGGTAGACCACAAACTGTTACTGATGCGATTAGCCAAGGTAGCAGAAGTTGCAGAAGGTGATTTACCATGGTTTTCTTCCTTTCTTGAAAACCGATCACAAACAGTTAAATTGGGTTCTTTCACGTCGGAAAAGCGCACAGTGTCATGTGGAGTCCCCCAAGGATCCCCCCTGTCACCGGTGCTTTTCAACATCTATCTTCGCCCTCTCTTTGATATTATCAGTAGCCAAGAACTAATCTATCACTCTTATGCAGACGATACGCAACTGTATTTTCGCATCTGCAACAAAAAGGATCATCATCCCAGTTTAGAGAAATGTCTCTCTTTGATAGAAAACTGGATGACTAAGAGTTATCTCAAACTCAACAGTTCAAAAACAGAACTCCTTATGTTTCACGCCAGCCGAAAGAGTCAACTGGCAACAACCTGGACACCGCCGCCCATTCTGGGCCAAATCATCACCCCTAGCTCCAAAGTCAAAAGTCTCGGGGTCATCTTCGACACCTTCATGACAATGGACGCACAAATAGGGTCAGTAGTCAGCGGAGCGCACCATCTGTTGCGCCTACTACGCAGACTTATTCCATTTATCCCCAAAGAAGACGTAGCAGTCGTGGTGGGAACAATCGTGAATTCCAGACTGGACTATGCTAACGCCCTGTACCTCGGACTCCCAAAGTACCAAATCTCCCGTCTGCAAGTCGTTCAGAATACGGCCGCCAGACTTGTGACTGGGAGAAAAAAATGGGAATTAATCTCACCTTCGCTGAGATCCCTTCACTGGCTGCCAGTAAAAGACAGAATTGCATTCAAAGCACCCTGCCTGACACATAAGTGCATCCATGGGAAGGCTCCGCAATATCTTTGCGACAAGATAGAACCTCACAATTCGAATCGCGTTCTGCGATCCACCGACCAAAATCTGGTCAGGGTACCAAAAACCAAATACAAGTCCAAAGGAGAAAGAAGGTTTGCTTTTCAGGGTCCTAGACTATGGAACGCTTTACCAACCAGCATTCGGTTGGAGGAAAACCACCTGACTTTCAGAAGACGGATCAAAACTCTGCTCTTTTGATGTCATGAGACACGAACAACTAGTGCCCAGAAGCGATTCAGTTCGCATGTGCCGCGCTTTATAAGTTTTTCATTCATTCATTCATTTGCGAAAGTTCGCTGTTAGCGTTCGCAAACCGTCCCGGCCGATGTTCGTCCATCGCTATTTGTGAGGTCAGACACTGATGTTGGATGAGAAGGTCTGGCTCGCATTCTCCAAAGGTGTTCTATCGGGTTGAGGTCAGGACTCTGTGCAGAAAATACGTAAAACCTTGTGAGCTGCCCCACTAAACCTAAAACATCTAAATGAACATGGACAGATTAAATTAAACTATTATCAGCTGGCCGCACTTCCCCCACTTTCCCAATATGTGATAATACAATATATATAACGCACTGTGCAGCGCTAATATACAAAACTAGAAATCAGTGCTAAAAATAAGACACATATGTATATAATCAAATTATCCAATGAGATAAAATTATATATATCAGTATATAAAACATCCTATAGAGAAAATATATAACAAAGTGCAAGTGCTCTGTAAATCACACTCAGTCCTTAATAAGGTATTAACCACTTAAGACCTGGACCAAAATGCAGCTAAAGGACCTTGCCCCTTTTTGCGATTCGGCACTGCGTCGCTTTAACTGACAATTGCGCGGTCGTGCGACGTGGCTCCCAAACATAATTGGCGTCCTTTTTTCCCACAAATAGTTTTCTTTTGGTGGTATTTGTTCACCTCTGCGGTTTTTATTTTTTGCGCTATAAACAAAAATAAATATATGTTCCCAGTTCTGGGATGTGGCATGGGACTATGCGAATGCGATTAGGAATATATGTAATGATTAAGAAGATTTTGCTGAGATAACGCAGGGATCACATATGGTAGACAAGACTTGTATATATAAAAAATATAATTTAATTAACATTAAACATGTACATAAATAAATAGAAAAGTGAACAATAAAAAACATGATCACATAAGATAATATAATTTCACCAATTAATGGGGTGACAGAGTGATGTATGCAGGAGGTCCAACATGTTTCGCCCGTTGGGCTTCTTCAGGGACAAGAATGCATACTATATTATCTATAAATGAAAAACATGTAAGTATGGTACAATTCATATTTTCACATAGCATAATTATCGCATATATTATGCGGACATAGCCGCAGTTTACTGTAAATATAAGAATTAACACGTTTCATATAGAGAACAGGTAGGTTGAAAATGTATGCACAAATTAAACAATTAAAGCTGATACTAGTCTAGAGCTGCCACCACTATGTGAACACGCAAATACCCAGGACAGGTGTTTGTACCTCAGCAGTGATTGCACACAGAACTCCCAGGCATGTCCACCAGTGGTTGCTAGATGGAAAATCAGTATACGATACGGGTCATGGATAATCCGTGGGTCTCACTGAGGGGCATATATAAAAGCAGATAGCGTCATGAATAAATAATATCAAAAAAGATATAGTTTAATATGTATGAGGGAAAGATAAGGTCAAAAAAATGTAGGAAAGGAAAAAAGGTGAAAAGAATTATTAGCGAATAACATAGAAGTATTCGCCTACCATAAATAGGAAAATGTTATTTACCTTTACATATCCATAATGGGCAAAAGCTCATATAGAAATGTGGGGTTGTTAGGTTTATGGTTGGATGCAGCATATGCATCATACACTAACATTCTGATAAGAAAAATAAATCATACCAATAATAGACAATGTCAACTTACATCTCCGCTTTCCATGGAATAAAGACCATATGGCAGATGTCAGAATGAAAGTAGCTCACAGAGTATTGCTTAACATGCTATTACTTCCTTGATTACTCTAAGGGTTGATAGGGGCTGAGGCAGATGCCTCGCGCCTCAGACCATTCCCGGATGGTGATTATATCGCTGTCGGGGTTTGGTCTTGTAGCCCGTGTTAAGGGCTACGTCATTGGTTTTACTGACGAAGGTGGAACGGATTTTTATCCCTTCCGCGTTCGTTGTATGGAAATACGTTATATTTTGAAATGCATTATCTCTTGTTCTGTTTGTTTTCTTGTTCTTGCTTTCACTAATCTGTTTTTTTTGATTGCCAGTCTGTGCTTCCGTCTTCCCGCCTGTAGTACTTCAGGCCTTGGTCCCGATCCTAGTCCGTATCGCTGTCTCCCATGCCTCCCTATCAACGGGGTAAGTTCCAAATTACATTCATTCTGCTCTCACAATGACTACATCACATAACTCGGCCTTCCCGAGCGTGGTTAGAGTTGCCTCACACAATGTTCAGGGTTTGAACTCACCCGTTAAGAGAAGGAAGGTGTTTCAATCATACCATTCCCAGAGGATGTCAATTGTCCTTTTGCAGGAGACCCATTTTCCGGCCACTTATACGCCCTCCTTTTTGCACGCGCAGTATCCACAATTTTTTCTGGCTAACGCCGAGGACAAAACGAGAGGGGTGGCAATCCTATTCGCGAAAACCTGCAAATTTAACCCTCTTCTGATACATAGGGATCCAAATGGTCGGTTCCTGCTGGTCAAAGGAGAACTGGATGACCTTGTAGTGTCATTCATTTCATACTATGCTCCCAACAGAGGACAGACCGAATTTTTTAAAACTATGTTTGATACCTTGGAACCTTTGCTAGAGGGAATGATAGTGTGTGGAGGTGACTCCAATATTGCATTTGACCAAAGCCTGGACAAATCTAAACCTCTAGCTGCTACACTGACCCGCCCATCTAGAGCCAGCTTGCACATAGCAAAATTAATATATCAGCATAACCTTGTAGACATATGGAGGGAACTTAACCCAAATAAAAAGGATTACTCCCACTATTCGCATCCGCATCAATCATACTCCAGGATTGACCATATTTTTATATCTGCCAGACATATCCCCTCGATCACTAAAGCTAATATTACAGATACAGTCCTGTCGGACCACTCTATGGTGGTTTGCTCATTACAAACTCAAAACTCAGAATCCCACAAATCCCACTGGAAATTGAACGAAACCTTACTACATGACCCAACTGTGGTCTTAGAGGTTGAAGGGGCCATCAAGGAATATTTTGGGTTGAATGACGTAGAAGGGATCTCGGCTGAGATATTATGGGCCGCCCACAAAGCTACCATCCGTGGTAAGATCATTCAGATAGCCTCTAAACGGAAAAAGGGAAAATCCGCTGAGGTAATGAAGCTCGAGAAAGATTTTATAGCCCTGCGCAAAAAACATAAGAAAGACCAGACGACGGTTCCGGCCTCGCAGCTTGACGCCGCTCGACTAGCTTTGAATTTAGCATTGACAGTTAGGGCGGAACAGTCGTTAAATTGGTCTAACGCAAGATTTTATTTACATAGGTACAAAATGAACACTATGTTAGCTACTAAACTCTCGCCGAGATTCCGAACGTTTGCTCTACCTAAAATTAAGACCCGGGATGGGACCACGACCCTTAACCCTAAACGCATTTTACAAGAATTTGAAACCTTCTACGCCTCCCTGTATCAGGGGTCGGGGACGACCAAACATTTCGAGGTCAACTCCTTTTTGGACCGGCTATTGATCCCGAACCTACAGGAGAGTCATGCAAATTTGATGGAGGCTCCAATCACCACAGAAGAAACTGTACCGGTAATTAGAAGTCTAAAGGAAGGCTCGGCCCCTGGGCCGGATGGCTTCTCAGTCCCATATTACAAAACTTTTTCTGAAACCCTGGCCCCTCATCTCACTAAATTCTTCAATTCAAAACGGGGGAGGGAGGGCGGACCCATGCATCCGAATTTAAATTAAGCGTTTATTTCAGTCATCCCCAAACCAGATAAGGATTCGGAGCTTGTTGAAAATTACAGACCTATTTCTTTAATCAACAACGACTTAAAAATACTGACCAAGATCCTAGCCAACAGGTTAAATTCTTTTATAAAAATTTATATCCATAAGGACCAGGTGGGTTTCATCCCTGGTAGGCAGGGCCCTGACCAGGTGAGGCGAGCAATCGATGTCATCTCATTGCTTCAGTCGGGATGGGATGGGAGCCCGCGGCAGGAAGGACTTCTCCTGTCATTAGACCTTCGAAAGGCGTTTGATTCCTTATCTTGGTATTATCTCTTCGAGATTTTGAGGCGTTGGGGCTTTGGTGAACAATTCCGAGGTCTGTTGAAATCCCTCTACTCTGAACCCAGTGCAAGGGTCAAATTACAGGGATTTTTTTCGGGCCCTATTAGTATTGCCAGGGGTACTAGACAGGGTTGTCCCCTATCCCCTTTGATTTTTGCAATAGCGATTGAGACATTGGCTATTGCTATTAGGTCTGAACCGGATATTAAGGGGGTAACCTGTGGCACCCAAATCCATAAATGTGCCCTTTTTGCAGACGATCTTCTCCTGTTTGTATCCTCCCCGATTACCTCTCTCCCAATTGTATGCAATTTACTTGAGTCTTTCGGAAAGATCTCGGGACTGCGGGTCAACTGGAATAAATCCTAAGCCTTAAACATCTCTACCCGCCCCTCAGTGATCGATCATTTGAAATCCTACTTTGAATTCCAATGGGCCGAATCGTCCATTCGATATTTAGGCATAAACCTCACCGCCAAAATTGAACATCTTTACCAGGCTAATTTCCCCCCTATATTCCGTAAACTAGAAACAGATCTCCAGACGTGGGCTCGACATAAACTTTCCTGGATGGGTAGGGTTAATGCAATCAAAATGACTCTCCTACCCAGGTTACTCTACCTGTTCAGATCTCTACCGATAGCTGTTAAAAAGGACCAACTTAGATCGTTTCAGGGTAAAATCCTGAAATTCATATGGGAAGGTAAAGGTTATAGATTGGCACAAAATGTCCTATACGGGCTTAAAACACAAGGAGGTCTTGGACTTCCGAACCTGTTTAAATATTACCAAGCTGCTAGACTAGCCCAATTTTCCTCCATTTTTGCGAAATGTGAAAAACCAGAGTGGATAGATATAGAGAGTTTAGCGATCCCTAATCTATCGTTAGAGAGCCTTTTCTGGTTACCCCAGAAATCTAGACCCGCAATATTGTCCCCCACATTGTCGCAATCTTTCAGACTCTGGGATGGTCTGAGACACCTTCCTTCTTTGGTCTCGGAGACTAGACCTTTGACACAAATCTTTCTCAACCCTCAGTTTCCCATGGGGATGGACACTACAGCATTCCAATGGTGGCTAGACAAAGGGATCTATAGAATAGGCGACTTTCTGTCAGCCACGGGCCCACTTTCACTGGAATATTGTGTGAGGAAACTGGACTTGCCTCAATCGGAAAGACTCCGGTACTCCCAAATTTTTAACTTTGTGTCATCCTTTTGGAGTGACAATTTCAGGTATGCAACTCTCACTAGCTACGAACGATGGTGTAAACAAATAAGGGAACACAAAGGGGGTATATCTACAATATATACGGCATTATCTGAGGTGTCCTCCAAATTTTCATATATGGAGGCATGGGAGAGAGACCTGCGGATGACCTGGGACCTGGATAGGTGGCACAAGGTAGGAACGAGAACTTTTAGAGGTTTGGTGAATACATCTTTAGTTGAAGCTAACATGAAGGTTCTGATGAGGTGGTACCTGGTTCCCAGTAGGTTGGCGGCAATGTTCCCTACGTCTTCCCCGTTATGTTTTCGCGACTGCCAAGCCCAGGGTACGATGCTTCATGTCTGGTGGGAGTGTCCCAGAATCAGGGGGTATTGGAACAGAATCTTTTGCCTTATCAGAAAAGTTACAGGGGTTCCTGTTTTAAATTCTCCGCAAATAGCACTTCTGGGGTCTGACATTCCTCAGGTCTCCAAATCCATACAAAAATTGATCGCTTTCATGCTCCTAGGAGCAAAATCCACATTGGCGGCGGCCTGGAAGCAACCAAGAGTCTCTTTCCTGGCAGCCAAGAGGAAGATATCCTGGATTATGACCCAAGAAAAAATGGTCAGCTCTATCTTTAATACAAATGACCTATTTGAGGCCACATGGGAACCCTGGGCCAGACACGTGGGCGTCTCTCTTTCGGCGGGTTATGCATCGCCTCCTTCGGGTACTTGACTTATCAACTGGCAATCAAATATACTACTTATCTTTTTTCCTTTCTTTTCCTCTTTCTTTTGTTCTATCTCTGGTGCAATCTCTTCTTCGTTAATTTTGATTATTTATTCTACTAGTAAGTTAACAGTTAATATATTCATGGGGCCGCCCTGGGGGAAGGGGGGGGGGGAAAGAAGTGGTGAAAAGGAGGTCTTTCTCTTTGCACATTCCATTGGAATGTGTCGGATGTCTTGCGCTCTATCCAGCGCCATTGGTGAGGTCCTGGGTTATCTAGGGTCACAGAAGTCTGTTATTAATATTTACTAGTTATCAGCTCTTATCCGACACAGATTGTTCCCTTTAAGGGGTGTCGGATCAGACAGTGTTTGTGTGCTTTAGTTTGACTTCTCGCCTTTTTATAGCTTATCCTACACATGGTTGGGTATGTGTATCTCCTACGATGACATGGGAGTATAGTCTGCTCTCTTGAGTTTTTTATTATTCTGGTTGCTTTCTTGATCTCCCCCTGCTGCCCACACCCTATGTGGTCTGATTTATCCAAGACGTATGGTGAAGATTTGTTTGTATCATTGTTATTTGTTTGTCTCTAATTTTCAGCTCTGGAATGTACTGAGAGCTCTATGATGTACATCTTTTTTCTTCAATAAAATAAAATATTTAAATGGAAAAAAGAAAGTAGCTCACAAGGACTGAGCTAATTGGCACCAGCTGCGTCCAATGTGTGAGACAATCTGAGATGATTACAAATAAACAATAGGTTTCAAATATTGAGTATAGAAAGAAGGAAAAAAAAAAAAAAAAAAGGAAAAAATACATACAAGATGTGCAGACATGTACCTCTAAGGATATCTCCTAGGTGCATAGCATGAGGGGATAAGGAAATCCCCACAGAGGTGCAGGGAAGAGACAGCCGCACAGTTAACCATCCACTAATAGATAGGGACAAGCTGGAAAAGTCCACAAGAAACACTTCCCTGGTAGAAAAGGGGGAACAGTATTAAAGCTGTGTGATATAAAGATAGCCTCCATAAGTACACAGAGGATAGTGCAGACTCCAAATGGGAGTCAAAGAGCGTTAAGGTTTTACCTTAGTATAGTGGCTGGGTTAGGGCACGGTCTGCCTGCTGAAGCCTGGGCGGATTCAGTCAGCTGTGTATGCTGCTTATATATGCCCCAGGTGCTCTGATGTAGGAGACGTCAGAGCACTGAGGTGGGCGGGCATAGTACGTCAGGAGAGGCAGGGAATTCCCCTCCTGTCGGGTCGTGTGGAAGACTGCCCATAGGGGATGACGCGGTGAGCCCGCCCTCTGGGCGGGATATGGGAACGCCAAAGCGTCTCCATCAGTGTGACATAACTCACACTCACACGGCAGTGTACTTTCACAGAGGATGATCGCAACACCATGGCCTCCGCCATGGTTCAGAACACAGACTGAGCTGGCGACCACCCCTGGGCGCCCACCTGGCGTGACCCGAGGATATCGGGTGGTGCAGGACCAGCGTACATATATGTGGCTGCATTACAGAGGGGACAACCCTCGGGTGTGTGTGCATGAGGATCATATACAGTGGTACATGAGGTCCCTGGGCATAGCTATATCGAACACAGGGTGACAATAAAGAACACAAATATGGAGCATCTCCGGGATAACAATGTGCTTATAGAAATGATTTGTAGCTCATACTATCATTAAGGCCTGGGTATAGGGTGGCTCTTAATGTATATATCCAACGTGCTTCTAGTTGGAGAAGCCGTTTGTCGATCTCACCACCTCGCTCATTGGGTGCAATGTGGCCAATGGCGAAAAAGCCTATCATGTCCACATCGTGCCCATGGAATAGCCCCATGTGCCTACTGATTGGGGTCTCAAGTAGTTTTTTATTGACTGCCGATACGTGATCACGTATGCGGCAGAAAAAGTTGCGTTTTGTTTTGCCGATGTAAAAGGCTCCGCAATTACACTTCATTATGTATATAATGCCTATAGTTTGGCATTTAGCTCGGAATTTAGGTGTGCATATGTCGCCATTAGGCAGAAGTATACTACTGCCTTTAATGATATGGCGACAATGATTACATTTCATGCATGGATAAGTTCCTGTTAGTGTGGGTTTGGGAATCGATTGAGTAGAGTAATGACTAGATACAGCGTTATCTCTTATTGACCTAGACCGTTTGAATGTAATTTCGGGGTAGTTGTTCACAAACTTGTTGATTTTACTATCCGATGTCAAGAGGTGCCAGTATTGATTATATATTTTCTTTATTTTGGAGTGCTGTCTGCTGTATCTAGTGATCACTCGGGTGGTATTCGATGTCTTTTTTTCTTTTGGTACATAAAGGAGCGTGTTACGGTCCTGGCAATTGGCCCTATTATAGGCCTTGCGTAGGCAGCTTTTGGAGTACCCACGGGCCCGTAGGCGGGCATAGAGTTGTCTCGCTTCTAAAACGAAGTCGCTTTGTTCTGAGCAATTGCGCTTAATACGTAAATATTGGCTATACGGTATGCTAGCGATCAAGGTCTTTGGGTGGGAACTCGAGGCATGAAGCAAGCTATTCCCTGCTGTTGGTTTACGATAGAGGGTTGAGCACAGCCTGCCATTAGTGTCAACAAAAAGTTCGACATCTAGGAAAGTTATTTTCTCCTGACTATAGTTATGGGTGAATCGCAAGTTATAGGTCTTAATTTGTAATTTGCTTAAAAAAGTATCCAGATCTGTTTTGGATCCTGCCCATACCATAAATACGTTGTCTATATATCTGTGCCAGGTAAGCACATTGGTCAGAAGGACGTCATTTTCCTCACCTCCAAAGAGGTCACGCTCCCACCCCCCCAGGTACAAGTTGGCATAAGAGGGGGCACAGCCTGCCCCCATAGCCACTCCTTGCACCTGAAGGTAGTGGGAGCGCCTGAATAGAAACACATTGGTGGTCAAAATAAATTCCAACAATTCGATAATAAAATTGTTGTATTTTTTGGCATGTTTGTCCCGTTCACTAAGGAAACTTCTGATGACCTGTATCCCGTGAGAGTGAGGTATAGAATTGTAAAGTGCCTCTATATCTATGGCGACGAGCCAAGCATCGTCGGGAATTGTTAGTCCGTCTGTGATTCTGAGGAGGTCGATTGTGTCCTTGACATACGAGAACAAACCCCGCACATGAGGGTATAAATACTCATCAATAATGCGGCTAGCGTTCTCCGTAAGAGATCCGCACCCTGAAACGATAGGTCGTCCGGGTGGTGGTAGAATACCTTTATGCACTTTCGGTAGGGCATAGAAGGTGGGTGTGGAGGGATGCTCGATATTTAGAAAGTTGGTAGTATTGTCATCTATAATGCCTTCCCGATGTGAACGATTCAGGATTTCCCTGTATTTGTTTATGTTCCGGGTTACGGTGGAAGCTGGTACCAACCTGTACCAGTGTTTGTTCTTGAGGATATCAAGGCACATAGATTTATACCCCTCTCTGGTAAGGATGGCAACGTTGCCACCCTTATCAGAGGGTTTGATTACTATCTCATCGTTATTACGAAGATCATTGATTGCTTTTTTGAGGTTCGGACTTATGTTGGGACTGGGGCCTGTCTTCCATTCAGTACTTTCAATAGCTTTGGTTACTTGTAGGACGAATGCCCAAATGTTGGGATTCCCTTGTAGAACAGGAAAGGAGCGCGATTTTGGTTTGTATGTTTTTGGTGTTACGTATATGGGTCTATTGGACCGAGATTGGACCGAAGTACCAGAAGTGACTCCTGGAATTTTAAATGTCCAGCCCTCCTCCTCGGGGTTGCTCTCGTCCCAAAGGGACATGAGGTCCTGTAAGGCCTGGAGTTCCTGTATGGAAGTCTGATCAAGACTAGAGTTGTCAATGATTGGGAGCTCTGTGTTTCCTTGAGATTTGTCATAAAGAACCTTGAACATCAATCTTCTGGCGAAGAGATGTAGGTCTTTGATCAGTTCGAACTGGTCTGCTTCGCCATCAGGGCAAAAGGATAGACCCAGTTGGAGTACTGTGGTCTGATCTGCTGTGAGTTTGAAGTTGGATAAATTGATAATGTTATTAGAGTCCCGATCCGGATTATCGTCTAGATGGAACTTATTGGTTTAATTCCTGGACCGTGTTGGTTGGTATTGTGCTTGGTCTGCGTTCCATCGTAAAGATGGGGGCAGTTCTGATATCTGATACGTTATGGGGATTGGAGGGGCCATGGCCACCAATGGATTGGTGTGTTAAGGGAAGTGCCGGTGTAGATATTACGCTGACCACCGGAAGTGGTGAACTTAGAGCCACTGAAGTATTGCTATGTACACTAGTGCTTTGGGCTTCTACAGATTGTGATCTGCGATTTCTTTGGGCACGTGGACGTTTGTCTTTAAGTGGAAATTGAGAGCGTGAAATTTCATGTAAGCTGCTGTCAGCATCATTTTTGCGTTTCTTTTCTTTTAAAGGTCTTCTACTTATCGGGACATATGAGGCTGATGACAATGATGAAGTATCAGAGCCCTGTATGTCTGTCTCCACAGGAGGAGAGGGTTTTTTATTGTTGAATTGTTTATTCTTATTAGCCCGTGGTGGATTGGAGCTTGTCCATTTGTAAGCTTGATCGTTATCGTAAGCCCTCTTATCTCTTTGAAATTTGCTCTCTTTTGTCTTAATCAGATTTGTTGCGTAACGTGTAAGATGATCTTTAAGTTGTTTCTCGCATGCACTATAGTTAGGATACGTATTCACGTTTCCACTATTGTCTATCCAATCCTTTATCTCGACATCAACCCGTTTGATGTCTTGTCCGTACTGTTCACAGAGAATTTTCATCATCTGGATTGAACAGGTTTGGAGGTTGTCTTCCCATGCCTTTTTAATTTCTGGTTCGATCTTTCTGATATTGGGGAAGATTTGAATGCGTAAACCCCAGGGTACTAACTTGCTAGATATGTACTGTTCAAAAAAATCCTTGTTCCAAAAAAAAATGTTTTTTTTCTCCACCAGTCGCTGGAGCCCCAAAAAATATAGATTGGCATCCTCCTCTGATGCCTCGTCCCTATGTCTTGATTTTTTGACATCTGTCACAAAACCATCCCACTCTTTGCCACAGTAGCTGGCCATGGTATAGATCCACATGGGGTGCTCGCCCCACACACAGACCAGGATCCGAAGAAACGGGTGTAGTGTGTGTGTGAACACGCAAATACCCAGGACAGGTGTTTGTACCTCAGCAGTGTCCTGGGTATTTGCGTGTTCACATAGTGGTGGCAGCTCTAGACTAGTATCAGCTTTAATTGTTTAATTTGTGCATACATTTTCAACCTACCTGTTCTCTATATGAAACGTGTTAATTCTTATATTTACAGTAAACTGCGGCTATGTCCGCATAATATATGCGATAATTATGCTATGTGAAAATATGAATTGTACCATACTTACATGTTTTTCATTTATAGATAATATAGTATGCATTCTTGTCCCTGAAGAAGCCCAACGGGCGAAACATGTTGGACCTCCTGCATACATCACTCTGTCACCCCATTAATTGGTGAAATTATATTATCTTATGTGATCATGTTTTTTATTGTTCACTTTTCTATTTATTTATGTACATGTTTAATGTTAATTAAATTATATTTTTTATATATACAAGTCTTGTCTACCATATGTGATCCCTGCGGTATCTCAGCAAAATCTTCTTAATCATTACATATATTCCTAATCGCATTCGCATAGTCCCATGCCACATCCCAGAACTGGGAACATATATTTATCTATTTACCCGGGACGGTAATGCTTTTGGGAAATTTCTTCCCTACTATACTGTGCAACGCTCTATTTGTATTATATATTTTTCTCTATAAACAAAAATAGAGCTATAATAAATATCCCCCAAAAACATATATATAAAAAAAAAAATTCCTCAGTTTAGGCCGATACGTATTCTTCTACCTATTTTTGGTAAAAAAAATCGCAATAAGCGTTTATCGGTTGGTTTGCGCAAAATTTATAGCGTTTACAAAATAGGGGATAGTTTTATTTTATTTATTTTTTATTTTTTTTATTTTTTACTACTAATGGTGGTGATCAGCGATTTTTTTTGTGACTGCGACATTATGGCAGACACATCGGACAATTTTGACACATTTTTGGGACCATTGTAATTTTCACAGTAAAACATGCATTTAAAGCGGAGTTCCACCCTCTTTCACAACATAGCTTCATCCCCTGTAGGTCTGTCCCCTTATTGGCATATATTTATTTTTTATTTTTAAACTCACAGTTATATTGTTTTCCCATTTTCATTCCCGCTGCGGCGACAGCTGCCTCGGCGTCATACACGGACCGCTATGCCTCCTGGGAGAATACATTGCAGAATTGCAGAGGAATCAGCTCGATGTCGGGGGTGGAAAGGGGCGGGACCAGCACAGCAGCTGAAAACACCAACACCAGCTGAGCCAATGGTATGGGATCTGGGCGGGCTGCTACGTGTATGTAGCCTCGCCCACTTTCTTAAGCAGCCCAATCAATGTTTGATATCTGTATGGCCCCGCCCCCGGGTCCCGCCCACCCCCGACATCACGCTGACAGCTGGTCTCTGCATTCAGTTACATATAGTGCAGTGCTTCTCAAATAGTGGGGCGCGCCCCACTGGGGGGCCGCGAGGCTCCGTAAAGGGGGGCTCGTTTGACCTCGGCAAATACTGCATACTGCAGAGAGAGGGAGCAGCACGGCGCGATCACTTGAGATTGTCCCAGCGCAGCCCCTGTAGCAGCCCGACGCGGAGGACCACGTGACCCTTTCGAGGAGAACAGACCCGATTGGATAGACATAATGCTTTATCCTGATTGGCCAAACCCGCCCGTGTGACTCTTTGTATGACGAGGCGTATGTAGCGAGGCGTATTCTTTGTTGTAAATTGATCCACATTTCTTTCTTTTTTTATTCTCTTATACGTTAATAAGGATACGGTGTTATGCAGAGGTGTACTTATAACAATTTTATAGACAAATTATACTATTTACAGTCGCGCAGGGGGGGCGCGCGAAATGTTTTCTTCTTCCTAAGGGGGGCATGACAGAAAATAATTGAGAAGCACTGCATATAGTGTAACTGAAGCAGACAAATCGCCTCAGTGTGAAACTGCCAGTGCCAACCAGTGACACCAGCCAGTACCAAGCAGTGACACCAGCCAGAACCAATCAGTGACACCAGCCAGAACCAATCAGTGACACCAGCCAGAACCAATCAGTGACACCAGCCAGTACCAAGCAGTGACACCAGCCAGAACCAATCAGTGACACCAGCCAGTACCAAGCAGTGACACCTGCCATCGACACCAGCCAGTACCAAGCAGTGACACCAGCCAGTACCAATCAGTGCCTGTCAGTGACACCAGCCAGTACCAACCAGTGACACCAGCCAATACCAAGCAGTGACACCTGCCAGTGACACCAGCCAGTACCAATCAGTGCCTGCCAGTGACACCAGCCAATAACAAGCAGTGCCACCAGCCAGTACCAATCAGTGCCTGCCAGTGACACCCAGTGACACCAGCCAGTACCAACCAGTGACACCAGCCAGTACCAACCAGTGACACCAGCCAGTACCAACCAGTGACACCAGCCAGTACCAATCACTGCCTGCCAGTGACACCAGCCAGTACCAACCAGTGACACCTGCCAGTGACACCAGCCAGTACCAATCAGTGACTGCCAGTGCCACCCAGTGACACCAGCCAGTACCCGGGAAGTCAGCACAGCACAGGGATGGTGGGAACCCCTCATAATGAGCACAGCATGTGTACAGCCCCAGGAACTCGGCACAGCACAGGGATGGTGAGCACCCTTCATAATGAGCACAGCAGGGGTACAAAACCCAGGAAGTCAGCACAGCACAGGGATGGTGGGAACCCTTCATAATGAGCGCAGCGGCTGTACAGCCCCAGGAACTTGGCACAGCACAGGGATGGTGGGAACCCCTCATAATGAGCACAGCATGTGTACAGCCCCAGGAACTCGGCACAGCACAGGGATGGTGGGAACCCTTCATAATGAGCACAGCAGGTGTACAAACCCAGGAAGTCAGCACAGCACAGGGATGGTGGGAACCCCTCATAATGAGCACAGCAGGTGTACAGCCCCAGGAACTCGGCACAGCACATGGATGGTGAGGACCCTTCATAATGAGCACAGCAGGGGTACAGACCCAGGAAGTCAGCACAGCACAGGGATGGTGGGAACCCCTCATAATGAGCACAGCAGGTGTACAGCCTCAGGAACTCGGCACAGCACAGGGATGGTGGGAACCCTTTGTAATGAGCACAGCGGGTGTACAGACCCGGGAACTCGGCACAGCACAGGGATGGTGAGAGCCCCTCATAATGAGCACAGCTGGGGTACAAACCCACTTCCTGGGGCTGTACCCCTGCTGTGCTCATTATGAAGGGTTCCCACCATCCCTGTGCTGTGCCGAGTTCCTGGGTTTGTACTTATGCTGTGCTCATTATGAGGGGTTCCCACCATCCCTGTGCTGTGCTGTGCTGACTTCCTGTGGCTGTACCCCTGCTGTGCTCATTATAAGGGGTTCCCACCATCCCTGTGCTGACTTCCTGTGGCTGTACTCCTGCTGTGCTCATTATAAGGGGTTCCCACCATCCCTGTGCTGACTTCCTGTGGCTGTACTCCTGCTGTGCTCATTATAAGGGGTTCCCACCATCCCTGTGCTGTGCTAACTTCCTGTGGCTGTACTCCTGCTGTGCTCATTATGAATGAATGAATGAATGAATGAATGAATGAAAAACTTATATAGCGCGGCACATGCGAACTGAATCGCCTCTGGGCGCTGGTTGTTTGTGTCTCATGCCTTCAGAAAAGCAGAGTTTTGATCTGCCTTCTGAAAGACAGGTGGTTTTGCTCCAACCGAATGCTGGTTGGTAAAGCATTCCAAAGCCTGGGGCCCTGGAAAGCAAACCTTCTTTCTCCTTTGGACTTGTATTTGGTTTTAGGAACCTTGACCAGACTTTGGTCGGTGGATCGCAGAATGCGGTTGCAATTGTGCGGTTTGATCTTGTCGCATAGATATCTAGGAGCCTTCCCATGGATGCACTTATGTGTCAGGCAGAGTGCTTTGAATGCAATTCTGTCTTTCACTGGCAACCAGTGAAGGGATCTCAGTGAAGGTGAGATTGATTCCCAAGATTTTTTCCCAGTCACCAGTCTGGCGGCCGTATTCTGTACGACTTGAAGACGAGCGATTTGGTACTTGGGGAGCCCGAGGTAAAGGGCATTTGCATAGTCCAGTCTGGAATTCACGATTGTTCCCACCACGACTGCTATGTCTTCTTTGGGGATAAATGGAATAAGTCTGCGTAGTAGGCGCATCAGATGGTGCGCCCCGCTGACTACTGACCCTATTTGTGCGTCCATTGTCATGAAGGTGTCAAACGTGACTCCTAGACTTTTGACTTTGGAGCTAGGGGTGATGATTTGTCCCAGAATGGGCGATGGTGTCCAGTTTGTTGCCGGTTGTCTCTTCCGACTGGCATCGAACATAAAGAGTTCTGTTTTAGCGCTATTGAGTTTGAGATAACTCTTAGTCATCCAGTTTTCTATTGAAGAGAGACATTTCTCTAATCTGAGATGATGATCCTTTTTGTGGCAGATGCGAAAATACAACTGCGTGTCGTCTGCATAAGAGTGATAGAGTAGTTCTTGGCTACTGATAATATCAAAGAGAGGACGAAGATAGATATTAAACAGCACCGGTGATAGGGGGGATCCTTGGGGGACCCCACATGGCACCGTGCGTTTTTCTGACGTGAAAGATCCCAGTTTCACTGTTTGTGATCGGTTTCCGAGAAAAGAGGAGAACCATGGTAAGGCATCTTCTGTGACTCCGGCGACTTCTGTGAGTCGTCTCAGTAGCAATTTATGGTCTACTGTGTCGAAGGCTGCGCTTAGGTCCAGCAGAACCAGGAGACACGATTCTCCTTCGTCTGCGGCCTCGAGCGCATCGTCCCATATTTTCAGTAAGGCCGTTTCTGTCCCGTGACCGGGACGGAACCCGGATTGAAATGGATCAAGTAGGTTGTGGGTATCCAGATGCTGTTGCAGCTGATTTACCACCACTTTCTCCATTATCTTGGACAGAGCATTTAGACCTGTTATGGGACGGCGGTGAGTTGGGTCCATAGGATCCAAATTAGGTTTTTTCAAGATCGGCAGGATTGTGCCCTCTTTCAGCAGGGAAGGCACTATGCCTTCCTTAAATGACTGATTTATAAGCTGTGTGATTGGAGGCGCCAGGATGTCGGCACATTCCTTCAGTAGCTTGGTGGGAATGATGTCATTGGGTGCTGTGCTGTTCCGCAACGCACCAATGAATTTTTTGGTGGTATCGATGGAGATGGGTTCCAGAGTGAACTTAGTTGATTGTAGAGGCTTTCTGTCGGTGTTTTGTAGTTGATTGAAGAGGGGGCTGAGTGGAGTATTGTTTTGCCGAATACTTACCCGAATTTTTTCAATTTTGTTGATGAAGAAATCCGATAGTTCATTGCAGAACTCTTGGGTGTCTGAAGTGGGGACTTCAAGACATCCCGGATTCATGGTCTGGGTGACCATCCTGAAGAGTTCGCGTGGGCGGTTCATGGCGCTGTTAATCACCATGGAAAAGTGAAGTTTTTTGGCTTTGAAAATTTCCTTGTGATAACGTGTTGTTACTGCTTTGTAGAAGTTGAGGCGGTCTTCTGAAGGACTTCTTTTCCAGGCGGCTTCCGCCCTTCTGCGCTCTTGCTTCAATAGCGACAGCTGGTTATTGAACCAGCTGGACTTTTTTGCCCGGCTGCGGACTTTGCGCTTTGGTGCTGCTAAGTCGGCTGACTGTAGCAGAGCTGCATTTATGGCATCCAATGTATCTGAGGCTGCTAGCTGAGGAGGAATGACCCCAATTCGGTTTCCCAGGGTAGATCTGAAGAGTTCCGAGTGGAGCTTCTTCTGAGATCTAGCCCAGTGTATTGTCACCGGCTTGGGTACTTTCATAACTAGTGGAATTCTGGGAATTATGAAGCTAATTGCATGGTGGTCTGTCCATGGCAAAGGTTCATTACCCAAAATGTTTATTTTCAGATTTTGTCTGAAAATTAGGTCGAGTGTGTGACCTGAAGCATGCGTGGGTCCGCATATAAGTTGCTGAAGACCTAACCCTTCCAGGTGGTCGATGCAGGCCTCCGCGATGGGATCCTGTGAGGAGTTGGCCCACAGATTGAAATCCCCGAGCAGCAAAAGATGATTGCTGTTAAGGGAGTAAGTGGATATGAACTCCGTTAATGCTGGAAGCAACTGCGATTTGGGCCCAGGGGGCCTATAGCAGAGGAGAATGTGAACGGTCTCCTGGGAGTGAGCTTGAAGTTGAAGCGTAAGGGTTTCCATAAAAGGTAGAGGATTTTGAAGGACCGGTTTAGTGATTGCAATATGAGACTTATGAATCACCGCCAGGCCTCCTCCTCTTTGCCCTATTCTATTTTCCGTTAAGATGCGATAATTTGCTGGTACCAGTTCTCCGAGAATGGTGTTGCAGTCGTCTGACAGCCAACTTTCTGTAATAAAGAGGCAGTCTAGATCGTTTTGTAGTAAGAAATCATGGATTTCTGATCGGTGTTTAACTGCCGATCTAGTGTTAAGCAACGCACATGAAATGTGCTTGAGCTGTGTTAAATGGTTGAAATTTTTGATGATCGATCGACGATCGAATCTCAAAAGTTGATCTGATTTTAAGGCTTTTGTGGTGACGGCAGGTAATATTGTTGCGAATTGTCTCAGACCCCAAATGGTTTCTGCAGAGTATCGCAATTTAACCATTGTTGCCAGTCACCGTGGGCGGGGGTGCGGGTGTTGGGTGAGAGAGGATTCACAGAATCCTTGCTCAGGGGAATTTTTTGGTCCAGAGGAAGGCAAAAAAAACCCTGGGCAGGCTGGCCAATGTGCTGCGGCAGGGAAAAAAAATTCCTTCCTGATCCCTGAAGGCGATCGGATCAAACCCTGGATCAAAGACTGACGGCTAAGGAGGGGAAAAGGGGGGGATGCTGGGTGTCACTGCTGCTGGGGTGTACCAAAAATGGCCGCCAGGCAAAGCACAGGACCCAGGCTGGGGGGGGCTGTCAGCTTGGTAAAAACAGTAATTTTACCAATGAGGTTGCTGAACAGGGGGGTGGAGGGGACCTCTAGGGGTGCGGGGGCGAGAATCCAGAGCGATCTGCCCTATTGGAAGTAAATGCAGGGAGAACGGTCGGCGCGCCGGTAGGCCGCGGCTGAAGCCACGGACTTTCCTAAGGTGCGGCGGCCGCGAAAAGGAGCAGGCTGGCGCGGGCGTGTAAAAACGCAGAGAAACGCCGAGAATACACCCAGGGGGGGTGACTTGGGACCACCACAAACGTGGGTGGCCGTGCGGGCGGCGATGCCGGGTGAAAGATGGGGCAGAGAGCCGCAGTGTGGGGTCTGTGTGACGGCTGTCCTGATAAGGACGGCCGTCAGTGGTTCCCCAGGATGTCAGGCCCTGAGAGGCAGGGTCTTACCTGCGGAGGAAAGAGGAGTCCACGAGGAGAGAAAGGAGCTGGTTCCTGGTTCCAAGGAGCTGTTTCTTGTGCAGCGCAGGTATGGAGAGTCTGCCTAGCTTCTGACTGCCAGGTCTGGGTGAGAGCAGGCTCGTAAGCGGAAGGTCAGAAGCACCCTACTCCACCGCTGACACTGACTGACTGACTGACTTCTCAATGGTTATGAGGGGTTTCCACCATCCATACAGCCCCAGGAAGTCAGCACAGCACAGGGATGGTGAGAATCCCTCATAATGAGCACAGCAGGGGTACAGCCACAGGAAGTCAGCACAGGGATGGTGGGAACCCCTCATAATGAGCACAGCATATACTATTAGTCCTCTTTAGGGTCCAGATTTTTACATTCATCATAACGAATGTTGGTACCTGTTATGAAACGTGAACGAATCTAACGAAAATTCGTATTTCGTACGAATCCGAATTGAGTTTCGGGCACAAAATACAAAATAATGGCTAATGCGAAACGGAACTAAACAAAATGAATTTATTGACAGTGCACATGTCTAGTATATGTATACACACTACATATATAACAAGATATATATATCATCTTGTTATGTAGATATATCTGCACAGGAACAAATTATTTAGTATATTTACTGGTTCCTGGAAGGAGGAGGGGAGGAGAGGTTTGCATAAATAGGGGGCGGTAACTTCCTCTGACACTCCCGTTGCTATTGAAACCCGATCTGAAACCTATTGCACTGCTTGTGCAGCACTGAGCATGTGCAAGATCTGCAAGGCTGAAATCCAGGAAGTCATAAAGTCTGGCTTCATGATGCCCACACTTAAAGTGGAGTTCCACCCATTTTTTTATGTTTGTCTGTGCTGCATGCTCTAATCTCATAGTGTTCAGAATGGACAATTTTTATTTAATTTGTTGCTTGTAAATACCTTTATTTTGTAGTCCTTCATTACTTCCTCCTCCTTATTTGCCTAGGCTATTTGCAAGGGTTTCTGGGATAGGCATCATGTTTCCCAGTAGTCCTTGCAAACCTGACTGAAACCTATTACATTGCTTGTGCACTTGCGAGATATGCAAAGCTGAAATCCAGGAAGGCATACAGTCTGGCTTCATGATGCCCACACTTAAGATGGCCACGGTCTATTTCTAGATTATAAACTATTTAAATGCTGTAACAACCTAACAAAACGGACCTTAGTTTACAGACTAACTTTACTAGAATACATTAAGCTTGTGTATTACAGGAGTATTTATATTTAAAAAGTGAAATTGTGGGTGGAACTCCCCTTTAAGATGGCCCCAGTCAATTTCTATTTTATAAAGTATCTAAATGCTGTAACAACCTAACAAAACGGACCTTAGTTTACAGACTAACTTTACTAGAATACATTAAGCTTGTGTATTACAGGGGTATTTATATTTAAAATGTAAAATTGTGGCCGGAACTCCACTTTAAAATGCATTGTTTATTGTGAAAATGACAATTGCAGTTTGGGAGTTAACCACTAGGGGGCGCTGATGTTTACACACGGCTCTCCCCGTTCTTCAGCTTCGGGGACCGATCGCGGGACTCCAGCGGCGATCGGGTCCGCTGGTCCCGCGGTCCCGGAGCTTCGGACCGGGTCGCGGGCGCGCGCCCGCGACCCGCGGCTGGGTACTAGTACAGGACGTACCCAGCCATGCCATTCTGCCAACGTATATGTGCAGGAGGCGGTCCTTAAGTGGTTAAACTGAACAACAAAAAGTCCTTAAAGTGGAGGTTCACCCTATAAAAAATTTCTAACACTGCATCCAGCACCGTGCTGCATATAAAATGTCACTGACCTTTATTTTTTTTTCCCCCGTAGATATCGTTTAACCGTGGAATTCACCTCGGCTTCCGGGTAGGGAATCCCGCGGGAGTGGGCGTTCCTATTGACATGCCAATCAATTGGCATGCTAAACGACGGCGCATACAGCGCGTCACGACTTCCCGAAGGAAGCTCAGGTCGGCTCGACTCTATTCGGCAGGCTTCCGACAGGCTTCCGACAGTCGCATACATCGCCTCACGAGTAGCTGAAAGAAGCCAAACGTCGGTGCGGCTCTATACGACGCGATGTATGCGACCGTCGGCAGCCTGTCCGAAGCCTGTCAATCATATAGGAAAGCCTAGTCCCGCAGCCCATACCCAGAAGCGGCGGAGAAGATCGCTCTCTAAAACGGTAAGTACAGCTTCGATTGTAAAAAAACTCCCCGATTCCCCTTGACAAAATTGAGCCTCAATCTAATGTTAAAAATTTAGTTTTCGGGTGAACCTCCACTTTAAGGACTCGCCTCATATGCAAGAAATTATAGAGGCATGCAATAATGTGATAACATTTAACCACTTAAGACCCGGACCTTTATGCAGGTAAAGGACCTGGCCAGTTTTTGCGATTCGGCACTGCGTGGCTTTAACTGACAATTGTGCGGTCGTGCGATGTGGCTCCCAAACAAAATTGGCGTCCTTTTTTCCCCACAAATAGAGCTTACTTTTGGTGGTATTTGATCACCTTTGCGGTTTTTATTTTTTGCGCTATAAACAAAAATAGAGCGACAATTTCGAAAAAAATTCAATATTTTTTACTTTTTGCTATAATAAATATCCCCCAAAAAGATATAAAAAAAAATCATTTTTTTTCCTCAGTTTAGGTCGATACGTATTCTTCTACCTATTTTTGGTAAAAAAAATTGCAATAAGGATAAATAAATAGGATAGTTTTATTGCATTTTTATAAAAAAAAAATGTTTTACTACTAATGGTGGCGATCAGCGATTTTTTTCGTGACTGTGACATTATGGAGGACACATCGGACAATTTTGACACATTTTTGGGACCATTGTCATTTTCACAGCAAAAAATGCTATAAAATGCACTGTTTACTGTGAAAATTACAGTGCAGTTTATGAGTTAACCACTAGGGGGCGCTTTAGGGGTTATGTGTGACCTCATATGTTTTTCTAACTGTAGGGGGGCGAGGCTGGACGTGTGACGTCATTGATCGTGTTTCCCTATATCAGGGAACACACGATCAATGAAGCTGCCACTGTGAAGAACGGGGAAGCTGTGTTTACACACACCTCTCCCCGTTCTTCAGCTCCGGGGACCGATTGCTGGACTCCGGCGGCGATCCGTTCCGTGGGTCCCGCGGCCGCGGTCACGGAGCTTCGGACCGGGTCGCGGGCCCATGCCCGCGACTGGGCACTTAAAGAGGACGTACAGGTACGTGCTTGTGCCCAGCCGTGCCATTCTGCCGACGTATATCTGCAGGAGGCAGTCCTTAAGTGGTTAAAAAGGCTCAATTACAAACAAAACTCCACATACATACAACTCACATTTCCAATGAATAAAAATTGCCTTTAAAGTGCTGGAGTGCTGAGGGGTGATAGAGTCACCTATGGTCCGGTTCTGCAGCCCTGGTTACACGGTATTCCCCCTATTCTGTGCCTGCTCTGCAACACTTCCTGGTACCTTAAAGGGGTTGTAAAGGTAAATGATTTTTCACCTTAATGCATTCTATGCATTAAGGTGAAAAAACATCTGAGTATTAGCGGCCCCCCAGCCCCCTGATTACTTCCCTTACCCCTCGAAAGTCCCGCGCCGTGAACGAGCAGGCTTCTTGGCTGTCTTCCCAGCTCATTCATTGGTTGATTGAAAGCAGCGCAGCCATTGGCTTGCGCTGCTGTCAATCACATCCAATGATGCGGTGCGCCGGGGCCAAATGATACAGTGAGGGGCTATGGCCGGCGGCTGTATCACGGGAGCCCGCCCGCAGGCACTTAACACCAGTGTTGCCAACCGTCCGTATTTTTACGGACAGTTCGTAAAAACTGGCATTTTTTCCCCCCATTCGTAAATGTCCGTGGTTGCAGGAATGTGCCAGTAAAAATAGCCGAGATTGGTTCGTCTTGGAACTGCGCATTAAGATTGGAGGCAGGGGGTGATTGGAGGCAGGGGGTGATGGTGGCTATGGTGGCACCACAGAGGGGGATGGAGGCAGGGGGGAATGGAGGCAGGGGGAGATTGGAGGCAGAGGGTTTTAGTGGCAGGGGGAGATTGGAGGCAGGGGGTGTTGGTGGCACCGCAGAGGGGGATGGAGGCAGGGGACAATGGAGGCAGGGGGTGATTGGAGGCAGGGGGCCTGGGGGAGATTGGAGGCAGGGGGAGATTGTGGCACCTCAGAGGGGGGTGAAGGCAGGGGGTGTTGGTGGCAGAGAGGGATGGAGGCAGGGGGTGATGTGACTAAATAATTTGCCCTTATTATATCAATAACTAGCTGAATACCCGGCGTTGCCCGGTCTTCCTATCTTAACCTTTTGGGGAGGAAAATCATAGTAATATAAATATACCCATCTTTTATATAAGGGTGTAGGTAAGGGTTAATTTAACTGTCATATATTTTTATTTGGCATATAAGTAATATGTGTAGCAGGTATTATTGAAATATCTCCAGGCGTACAGAAGTTATGTGGGAACATACATTTCCCATTGATTTGCATGGTACTTTAAACAAAAACCCCGACCCTCACAAATGGGGGTAGTTAAGGGATAAATTAACTATCCTATAGTTTAAGTGGACATATAAGTAACATGTGACCAAGTGTTATCGAAATATGTACAGCCGTTTGGAAGTTATGAAGTAACATGTATTTCCCATAGAGTTGAATGGGACTTTCGACTTTGCGACCATGGCAAATGGGGGTGGGTAAGGGTTAAACCACCTATCCTATGTTTGTGGCTGACATATAAGTAACATGTGTGCCAAGTTTCATGTTAATATCTTTAGCCGTTTGGACGTGATGCTGGAACATACATACATACATACATACATACATACACACGTTGAGTTTTATATATATAGATTACAAATATATGTTTTTTTACCTTAATGTCTACCTTAAATCACATTGCTATTTGCCTAGTGTACTTGTTTGTAGCCTAAATACTGAAATTTGCACCTAAAAATGTAATTTAGTAACTTTTGTGAAATGCCAGTAAAAACGTGGCTGCACCAGTAAATTTCGGGTGTCGTGCCAGTATATTTCAATCTGGTAGGTTGGCAACACTGCTCAACACCATGCGAGCTCGCATTGAGGTGTTGAGTCCTTGCGAGGTGGAGCCGAGACAGCCGCCGAGAGACCCCAGAAGTGGAGGTTCGGGGCCACTCTGTGCAAAACGAGCTGCACAGTGGAGGTAAGTATAACATGTTTTGTTATTTAAAAAAATAATTTCTTTAGTGATCCTTTAATGTCAGTCGATCAATCTGCTCCTACCGGTTTCATCACAATCTCATGACTTCCTCTGGGATTTCTCTGTGAAGCCAGTCAAGTTTTTCCACCCCAAACTTGCTCACCCATTGATTTAGGAGCACTGGTCCAGATCATTTGGTGAAGGGGGGATTATGGTGGAGGGTTGGTTTTCAGGGGTTGGGCTTGGGAAGGGAACTCGTAAAGGCGACAGCATACCAAGACATTTTGGACAATTTCATGCTCCCAACTTTGTGGGAACAGTTTGGGGATGGCCCCTTCCTGTTCCAACATGACTGCCCACCAGAGCACAAAGCAAGGTCCATGAAGACATGGATGAGCGAGTTTAGGGTGGAAGAACTTGACTGGCCTGCACAGAGTCCTGACCTCAACACAATAGAACACCTTTGGGATAAATTAGAGCGGAGACTGCGAGCCAGGCCTTCTCATGCAACATCAGTGCCTGACCTCACAAATGCGCTTCTGGAAGAATGGTCAAACATTCCCATAGACACACTCCTGAACCTTGTGGACGGCCTTCCCAGAAGAATTGAAGCTGTTATAGTTGCAATGGGTGGGCCAACTCAATATTGAACCCTATGGACTAGGACTTTTGACAATATAGTGTATTCTTACTGAATATGTTTTTTTTTTTTTCACTTTAGCTAGTTGCCAACCAGCCGCCGTTGTTATACGGTGGCAGGTTGGTTCTTCTGGGCGAATCGCGTAGCTGTACGGCAGCCCTTTATATAGCTTCAGCAGGAGTGCATGCATGCCCGCTATGTGTCACCAGAGCCGATGCACATGTTTGGCGGCCACAATGTCCACTGGTCACCCGCGATCGCTACTGAGAGAGACAGAACGGGGATCTGTCAATGTAAACAAACAGATCTCCGTTCTGTCAGGGGAGTAGAGAGAGATCTGTTGTTCCTAGTAATTAGGAACAGCAATCTCTCTCTACTCCCAGGCAGCCCATTCCCCCATACAGTTAGAAACCCCTCCCTAGGACACACTTAACGCCTTGATCGCCCCCTAGTGTTAACCCCTTCCCTGCCTGGGACATTTATACAGTAATCAGTGGCTATTTTTAGCTCTGATCGCTGTATAAATGTCACTGGTCCCAAAAAAAAGTCAAAAGTGTCCGATTTGTGCACGCAATGTCGCAGTCCCGCTAAAAATCACAGATCACCACTATTTCTAATATTAAAAAAAATAAAATAAAAATGCCATAAATCTATCCCCTATTTTGTAGACGCTATAACTTTTGCGCAAACCAATCAACATATTAATTATCAATTGTATTAATTTATTGCGATTTTTTTACCAAAAATATGCAAAAGAGAATACATATTGGCCTAAACCAATGAAGAAATTTGTTTTTTTAACATTTTTTATTTTATTTATTATAGCAAAAAGTTAAAAAAATATATTTTTTTCAAAATTGTCTGTAGCTTTTTGTTTATAGCACAAAAAAATGTAAAACCGAAGAGGTGATCAAATACCACCAAAAGAAAGCTCTATTTGTGGGAAAAAGGGACATACATTTTGTTTGGGTACAGCGCTGCACGACCGCGCAATTGTCAGGTAAAGCGACGCAGTGCCGTATCTCAAAAATGGGCTGGTCATTAAGGGGATAAAACCTTCCAGTCCTTAAGTGGTTACATTTGAAAATAAACAATAACAACCTTTGATCTGTGGTCAGAAGCCTGCTCTATATATCTGTGTCATATGGAAAGTGAAAGGGACCAGCCTGATATAAATACTGCATCCAGGGACCAGAGGACACACACGCCTGCGGTGAAGATCACAAGGTAAGGGAGGTGACTTCTTTCACTCATTGTATTCTCACAGAATCCTGTAGAGAGGCTGTTGTTACCCTTCATACTTAGTCTAACCAGAAACCAATTGGCATAGATATTCAGGGTCAGCAAATTTCCAAGATTTGCTTGTGTAAAAAAAAGTTGCATGACTTTGTGCACATTTTTAATGCTGCGCCAATTTATTTTGCAGGTGATTTCCCCACTTAGGGCGGGCAGTGTGCATTTTCTAAAATGTAAAAATTCTCTGCCATAGTTCATCTTACTCAGCCTGGACTACATCAAATATAACCCCCCCCCCCCCCCCAAAAAAAAATATATATATATATAGATTTTTTACACTTATATTTAGGATTATTTTAAAAGAAAAATTAAAATAAGCTTGCATTCTCACTTTAGCAGAACATATTCCCTGGTGATTTTGGAGTGTTTTTTCGGCATATTACAGGCGTTTTTGCAAACTGTCTCAAGCTTCAGGAGTTTGTTTCCTGGACATGGGGGTAATGCCAGATTGCCAGATAGGCAGAGTAGGCATCGGCCACCATTTAAGAGCCCCCGCAAATACAGATCAGAATAATATTAATTTGTTCTTGAAAAAAATGACAATGAGGCATTACTAAATTGTTTACAAAAGGTAGAAAAAAAATGAATCAACTCGAAGAAACAAAAACTTTACAATAAAGACAAAATACCATATTAACCACTTTTTCCCCCTTTCTGCCCAGGCCAATTTTCAACTTTCAGCACTGTCGCACTTTAAATGACAATTGCGCGGTCATGCAACATTGTATCCAAATAAAAAATTTTTATTTTGTTTACACAACTAGAGCTTTTTTGGTGGTATTTAAAGCGGGGGTTCACCCAAACATTTTTTTTTAATATTACACACATTAGAGCCAGCATAGTAAGGGCATTTACTTTCGGCATTTTTTTTTTTCCTCTGTATATACCTTTATATTCTGTTTTTGTCCAGAGCTTCCGGGTTCCGATGACTGCAGGACTGGGCGTTCCTATCCTTCCATTGGATGATTGACGGCTTGTGAAACAGGTGACCTGTCGCACAACGCGCGTCACCAGATGTCGGGAAATAGCCGAGCTGCAAGTCGGCACTATACGGCGCCTGCGTAGTCAGCTCTCCACGGCGGGCGCAGGCGCCGTATAGTGCCCAGTCCCGCAGTCATCGGAACCCTGAGGCAGGGATAGGAACGCCCAGTCCCGGAGTCATCAGAACGCGGAAGCCCTGGACCAAATCAGAATATAAAGGTAAGTACGGAGGAAAAAAAAAAAATGCCAAAAGTATATGCCCTTACTATGCTGGCTCTAATGTTAAAAAATCGTTTTTAGGGTGAACCTCCACTTTAATGACCACTGGGGTTTTTATTTTTTGTTAAATAAATGAAAAAATACTGACAATTTTTTATTTTTTTTAAACAAGCTTTTCCAAGTTTCTGTTAATAAAATTTTGCAGATAAATAATCTTTCTTCAATATATTAAGGCCAAAATGTATTCTGCTCCACTTCTTTGACCACAATAACCCAAATCCGTGTATATTATTTAGTCTGTAAAAAAGTCCACAGAGTCCACAAACTATGGGATATATCTAAAAATCAGTCAATCCTTATGGCTTACCGATGGCTTATCCATTTTATTGGACAATACAAATATCACCCAAATTACCCTTTTTTGGAAATCAAAGAAATTATAAAAAAAAAATCACAATTTTTTATTTATTTTTTACATGCTGTGACCAGTGTAGTACAGTGTCATCATATAACTGGTGTGGCAGTGATCAGGCACATCAACTGGTGACAGTTTTTTAACACGCTGTTACCAGAGCAATATAATGTTACCATAAAGACATTGTACTACTCTGTAGAAGTGGTTATTTTTTTATTTTTACACCTGATTGCTTATTGCAGTGAATTACATTGCTATAAGGCTAGATTGTACCCCCTTCCTGACCAGAGCACTTTTTACAATTCTGCACTGGGGTACCCCAACAAAAAAAGTTAGGCCCCGTACACACGACCGGATCTGTCCGCTGGGATTTATCCGCGGATCAGTTCCAGCAAACAAATCCGGTCGTGTGTACGGCCTAGCGGACATTTTTCGGTGGACATTTGTCCAGCCGACCGTTTTTCAAGCGGATAAAAATTTCTTAGCATGCTAAGAAATCTATCCGCTGGAAACCTGTCCGTCGGACGTGTTCGGTCGTCTGTACAGACTCACCGGATACGTCCGACCGACCGCCATCCCTCGCATGCGTCGTACTGATTCGACGCATGCGTGGAAGCTTTGAACTTCCAGGGCTGCAAACGTTGCTGCGTCATCGTCGCGGCGACGGCGCGGCCACGCCCCGCGTATTGTTTACGCGCGGATTTCTGTCTGATGGTGTGTACAACCATCAGACAGAAATCTCCGGGCGGACATGTCCGCTGAAAACGGTCCGGCGGACCGTTTTCAGCGGATTATCCGCCCGTGTGTACGGGGCCGAAGAGGAGTGGAAGAGATGGAGTTGTAAGTAAAACTGAAAGTGGACTGAGATAGGTAGAAGGAGAACCAGGATAAAGCAGAATCGCAGAGGTCAAGGGAGTGTAATTTGCTGAGGAGGAGCAGGTGGTCAACTGTGTCAAAGGCAGCAGAGAGGTCTAATGCCGCGTACACACGATCAGTCCATCCCATGAGAACGGACCGATGGACCGTTTTCATAGGTTAACCGATGAAGCTGACTGATGGTCCGTCGCGCCTACACACCATTGGTTAAAAAAACGATTGTGTCAGAACGCGGTGACGTAAAACACAACGACGTGCTGAAAAAAATGAAGTTGAATGCTTCCAAGCATACGTCGACTTGATTCTGAGCATGCGTGGATTTTTAACCGATGGTCGTGCCTTTTAACGATCGGATTTGTTCTATCGGTTAGGAATCCATCGGTTAAATTTAAAACAAGTTGGCTTTTTTTTAACCGATGGCGCCCACACACGATCGGTTTTGACTGATGAAAACAGTCCATCAGACCATTCTCATCGGTTTAACCGATCGTGTGTACGTGGCATTAGAGTATGAGTATGGAGAAATGGCCGTTGGTTTTATCAGTTAGTAGGTCATTGGTGAGTTTTAGTAGGGCAGTTTCAGTGGAATTTTGGTGGGTGGAAGCTGGACTGTAGGGGGTTGAGAAGGTGTGAAAAAAGTATCATGTTAAATATTTATATAACTCATTATTTGCATTGTTACTTATTGCAGAATGAAATTCCTTGTGGGTATACTCTTTTCTCTATGGCTGATATCTGGGATTCGGAGGGCACAGGCGGTATGTAGACTAATGTAAATTATAATCAAATATAAGAAAATAAATATTTATAAAAATAAATAAATAACAATATAAAATAAAAATATAAATAAAAAGTAATTTGGCCTAATTGCTTAGCAGATCAAGCCTTCCTCCCGCCCCACTCCTCTGTCTGTCCACACTTCAATCTCTGGCGCTTTTCCTCAGAAAAGGAAAGTGGGGGTCAGAAATTAAAATTCCAGAAGCCTCAGGTACATCTGGACTACTAAGGGGTGAGTGAGCTCACCATCCTTTCCTGTCTGTGACTGAAGTTTCCCCCCTTCTCTCTCCTGCTTCTGAGAGAGTACACTATAGTAAATCAGGGTTTTTCAGAGCACCCCTTTCATCAGTGTTCCCTCTTACATCAGAGTTCTCCGTGTTCCCCCTTAAATCAGGGTTCCCAGAGCATCCCTTATGTTAGAGTCCCCAGAGTTCTCCCTTACATCAGAGTCTGCAGAGTCCCCCCTTACAGTGAAGGGGAACTCTGTGAGTTCAGATGTAAAAGGGGAACTCTGTGGACTCTGATGTAAAGGGGGACTTGTTATTAACTTCATATGATTAGAAATGTTATTTAATAGCAAAATATATGTCTAGTTTATACTATAAAAAAAAAAACTACTGTGCAGGCCAGTCAATTTTCTCCACCCCAAACGTGCTCATCCATGTCCTTATGGACCTTGCTTTGTGCACTGGTGTGCAGTCATGTTGGAACAGTTTGGGGCCCCTTCCTGTTCCCACAAAGTTTGAAGCATGAAATTGTCCAAAATGTCTTGGTATGCTGACGCCTTAAAAGTTCCCTTCACTGGAACTAAGGAGCCAAGCCCAACCCCTGAAAAACAACCCCACACCATAACCCCTCCTCCACCAAATGATTTGGACCAGTGCACAAAGCAAGGTTCCTGAAGACATGGATGAGTGAATTTGGGGTGGAGGAACTTGACTGGCCTGCACAGAGCCCTGACCTCAACCCGATAGAACACCTTTGTGATGAATTAGAGCAGAGACTGTGAGCCAGGTCTTTTCGTCCAACATCAGTGCCTGACCTCACAAATGCTCTTCTGGAAGAATGGTCAAACATTCCCATAGACACACTCCTAAACCTTGTGGACGGCCTTCCCAGAACAGTTAAAGCTGTTATAATTGCAAAGGGTGGGCCAACTCAATATTGAACCCTACGGACTAAGACGGGATGCCACACCACACTCACCAGATGTTGTTGACTTCTTATTTATAAAAAGAAGTCAAACTGCGTTTTCTCTCTCGATGTGTCATGCACTGTTTTCCCCGTCAGATGGTCAGTACTCCTTGGTCCCTTTAAGGTCCAAAACCTCTGGGTCCCCCACCTATGTGGTTACATGGCTCCTAGGCATGTGCATTTCGTTTCGTTCCGAATCGAAATTCGGACAAATTTTTCATTATTCGGACATTCGGATGCATATGAATTCCGGAATTGTAATATTAACGAATTTAACCGAATCCGAACAAACGTTTTCAAATCGAAAACCCGCGGACGAAATTCGATCGAATTCAAAAACGAATTCAAAAACAAATTCTATTTGAATCGAATTCGAAAACAATTCGATTCGAAAACAAATTTGAATGAAAATTGAAAGTATATATATATATATATATATATATATATATATATATATATAATTACATTTATATATATATATAGCCATCTTCTGAAATTCGAAATTCATATAGAATGAATTCAAATTCGAATAGAAAAATATTAGAATAGAGTAGAATAAAATATATTTATATATATATATATATATATATATATATATATATATATATAATTTATTATTCTACTCTACTAATATTTTTCTATTCGAATTTGAGTTCATTCTATATAAATTTAGAATTTCAGAAAATGGAAGATAGATAGAAGATAGATAGAAGAAGCCAGGTCATATTCTATTGTATTTGATTACATTCTATTAAATTCCATTCTGTTCTTTACTATTCTTTGATTTTCATTCTATTGTTTTATTATTTTATATTCTATTTTATTGTATTCTTTTTTAGAAATCGATTTATATTTTTTAAATTTTGATTCAAATTTGCTTTCAATTTTCATTCGAATTTGTTTTCTAATCCGATTGAAATATTATCGAATCCGGTCGAAATATTATCGAATCCGGTCGAAATATTTTCGAATTCGACCGGATTTTTCGAATTCGGTCGAAAACGAACGAATCCCTACACCCGCCCCCCCAAAAAATATCATTTTTGATACTTTTTTTTAATTAAGTCACTTAGTGACAGTGGGGTACTTTGTACTTCCACTTACTCTGGCAAGTTTATCAAATTCACCCTGTTTAGTGTCCCCTCAGTTCCTTGTGTGTCACCTTTATTAGCGTCCCCTCCATTCCCCGTGTCAGCTTCATTACTGTTCTCTCAGTTGTTCCCCTGTGTTATCCTTCATATCCCCTCACTTGTCAGCTTCATTACTGTCCCCTGCTTGTGTCACCTTCTCCTTCATTACTGTCCCCAACTTGTGCCACTTTCTTCTTCATTACTGTCCCCCAATTGTTTCACCTTCTCCTTCATTACTGACCACAACTTGAGTCACCCTCTTCTTCATTACTGTCCCCGAATTGTTTCACCTTCCTCTTCATTACTGTCCCCCACGTGTGTCACCACCTTCTTCTTCATTACTGCCCCCCACTTGTGTCACCTTCTTTTTCATTACTGTCCCCAACTTATGCCACCTTCTTCTTCATTACTGTCCCCAACTTATGCCACCTTCTTCTTCATTACTGTCCCCAACTTATGCCACCTTCTTCTTCATTACTGTCCCCAACTTATGCCACCTTCTTCTTCATTACTGTCCCCAACTTATGCCACCTTCTTCTTCATTACTGTCCCCAACTTGTGCCACCTTCTTCATCATTACTGTCCCCCAATTGTTTCACCTTCTTCATTACTGTCTCCAACTTGTGTCACCTTCTTCATTACTGTCCCCAACTTGTGTCACCTTCTTCTTCATTACTGTCCCCAACTTGTGTCACCTTCTTCATTACTGTCCCCAACTTGTGTCACCTTCTTCATTACTGTCCCTAACTTGTGCCACCTTCTTCATTACTGTCCCTAACTTGTGCCACCTTCTTCTTCATTACTGTCCCCCAATGGTTTTCACTTTCTTCTTCATTGCTGTCCCCAACTTGTGTCACCTTCTTCATTACTGTCCCTAACTTGTGCCACCTTCTTCATTACTGTCCCTAACTTGTGCCACCTTCTTCTTCATTACTGTCCCCCAATGGTTTTCACCTTCTTCATTACTGTCTCCAACTTGTGTCACCTTCTTCTTCATTACTGTCCCCAACTTGTGTTACCTTCTTCTTCATTACTGTCCCCCAATTATTTCACCTTCTTCATTACTGTCCCCAACTTGTGTCACCTTTTTCATTACTGTCCCCAACTTGTGTCACCTTCTTCTTCATTACTGTCCCCCAATTATTTCACCTTCTTCATTACTGTCCCCAACTTGTGTCACCTTCTTCATTACTGTCCCCAACCTATGTTGCTGCTACTGTGCCCCATCAAATGCTGCCAGTGTGCCAAACAATTGCTGCTACTGTGCCCCATCAGATGCTGCCAGTGTGCCCATCAATTGCCGCTACTATGCCCCATCAGATGCTGCCAGTGTGCCGATCAATTGCAGCTACTGTGCCCCATCAGAGTGCCAGTGTGCCCATCAATTGTCACTACTGTGCCCCATCAGAGTGCCAGTGTGCCAATCAATTGTTGCTACTGTGCTCCATCAGAGTGCTAGTGTGCCCATCAATTGCTGCTACTGTGCCCCATCAGAGTGCCAGTGTGCCCATTAATTGTCGCTACTGTGCTCCATCAGAGTGCCAGTGTGCCAATCAATTGCCCCATGATCAAATGCTGCTAGTGCCAGTGTGAGTGTGCCCATCAATTGCTGTAACTGTGACACTGTGCCCCATCAGAAGCTGCCAGTGTCAATTGACGCTATTTGTCACCTCATCATCTGCTAACCTTTTAATCTGGACTCTCTGTCACTCTGGTCTGGTGGAGCAGACTTTAGCCAGCACCGCTCTTGTTCTCTTCTTGGTTCCCTGGTCCAGGCACAGGCAGGCAGTCGGGCCGCTCGGGCGGGAGGAGGAGGAGCCTGGAGGAGGTCAGATATCGCGCAGACCCGGGCTGCAGCCTGAAATGCACTGCGGGCGGGAGCGGGAGGTCGGGAGTCGGGACGGCCGGGATTAGCTGAGCCGAGCCGGTGGATCTAAGGCACTGCAGGTCAGTGGACTGGAGGTGGAGGTCTGGTCGGAGGACTCTGAGTCAGTGACCGTCGTGACTGTTGATGCTGGCTGGGCTCTCTGCTGCTGCTGCTGCCGTGGCCGGAGGAGGAGAGGAGAGGAGGTGGGTCGTGGATGGAGTCGAGTCTTAGAGCGCAGTTCAGGCAGCACTGTGACTGGGTAAAGGCCTGTTCCCTCGGCCGGCCTTCTCCCTCTGCTCTCAGTCTCTGCATGTGACGTCACTGGTTGCTACACGCCAAGCGAGGCGGCCGTAGCAACCAGTGAGTTTTGCAATATTTTATTACAGTGGCACTGTGGAACTTCGGAAGCCAGTCATTATGTCATTCAGGGACAATGAATTGTCCCGTATTGAAGGTGCCCGGGAAACGGGACACAAATTTAAATTGCGGGATAATCCCGGGGTAGTCCGGGACACGTGGTCACCCTATTTATTGTCCCTTAAGATCCTCCCACTGGTGTTGAAATTTGACCACACTATTAACCAACTATGTAATAAGGGTTTGGGGGGTGTTTGTGTGAGGGGGTTTTGGGGGGGGGGTCGTGGTTGAGTTCCTGCACCTATTTTCTGAGAACAAAAGCTCTGGTAATGCACTTACATTAAATAAAACTTGAGCCAGGCCAAAAGTGAAACTGAAACCACTGCTTTCTCTCTAGTGTGCATTCCAGGAAGTGAAAGTAATGTCACCAGAAGCCCCTCCCTATGCATTTCATCATCAGAATGGCTGCCGGTGTTCTGACGAGAAATGCCCATTGTCGAATAATGCCCACCCTGTACTGCACAAGGGCAGCGCTTGCGTAGTACGTATCCGCCGAAAGTCGCTGAACATTGGAATACGTGCCCGATGCTTGTGCAAGTCTGCAAGGGCGGACGATGATGGGATCATGTGAGGGGCGGATGGCAAGAGAAGGGGGTGTATTTTGTAATGATGGGCAGTGCTGTTAGGGTGGGGGTGGAATTTGTCACAAAACTTAAACACATCAGCTTAACAATATATCTCTGCTATTCTTCCTACACAAGTTAAGGGCAACTCATGTAGGAAGAATAGCAGAGATATATTTGTTTAGGTGATGTGTTTAAGTTTTGTTTCAAATTCTGCCCCCATCTTAACAGCACTGCCCATCATTACAAAATACGCCCCCTTCTGCTGCCATCCGCCCCACACTAGCTCCTATCATAAATACATCCGCCCCTTGCAGAGTTGCACGAGCATCTGCAACGTGCAGGAGCGTGTGGCACAATGTCGTCTTTTGTGCACAGGCGCCATGTACAGTTGATCTTAAATTACGAATGTTCGGATACTTTTGGCTGCTCCGTACTGCGCCTTTGCAGTACCGGGTGGGCATTTTTTCTTTATTTTTTATAATGTGCCTGCAGGTTAGTTTCACTTTTAAACTGGTTTCATGTTTCTGTGAAGTAAAGAGACCCACAGAACAAAAACAAACAAATCCAGGGCAGTGTTTTGTTTTTAAAATTAATCTGATTGGTTCTGATAAGTTTTAGACACACAGTAATGACAGCTTAGACCACCGTGAAAAGCTCCCAGTACTGTGGTTATAAGGAAACAGACAAGCAGGAAGTGTGAAGATCAGAGCAGAATTACAGCTACTTCAAAGCAAAAACGAACAATGAGGACATGAAACCAGTACTGCAGTAAGGTAAAGGAAGCTATTTAGCTAAAAAAAAAAAATTCCTTTAGTGATCCTTTAAGATAAATATATTTTACAAAGCTTAAACTATATAAGTGAAACTCATTTATGTCTATGTAGCACTACCCCCGAAGGAGCTGCTGGTTATTTTTGGGTGGCATGTTACCTCTATTCCTTCGCCATCTAGCGTGTACGATGAGAGCTGAGATGAACTGCAATGTCCACACTTTAAATGTCTTTTTCTGTTCTTTATTACCCAATGGGGTAAAGGATAAAGTAATAGTAGTTGAAGAGGTAGAAAAAAGAGAAAAAAGGCAGTAAGTTCAGGTGTATAACTTTGTTCGGAAACACTCCTGCTTCCAGCAATGTACCTTTCGTTGCCACTCTAGCCAGAGTGGGTATTGTGCACCTGGATAGGTCTCTCTCACTAGCCTAGCAGCCAGGATGTCACACGGAAACTTTTGCAAAGTCATGAGATATATTCGGTCCAGAATCCTTCTCAACACAGGATTAAGCACCCGGATCTCTCTTGAATAAACTTGGGTAAATTCAGAACTGACAGGTGACCATCACTCAGCCTCTCAGTAATGGTGCGTCCTTTGATGAAGTTCAAGGCCTCTCCTGAGATACCAGCCTCGTGCTCGGTACTCTCCAAGACAGGTACTTCATCGGGTGGCTTCCTCCCTCAGAACCGACAGCACAGGACCACTCTGCAATTGTAGACCCAGTCTGACTACCAGGCCTACATAGTAGATCACAACCCCCCTAACCAACGTGGTCCCGGAGCCAGGAACACTTGAACAAGCACCCCGACCATGAGGGCCACACACGGGGGTGATGGGACGACAGCCAGGGATGGCCTCACGCCGATGTCGACCTCAAACTAATGTAATGACGTCTGTCCCTTAAGTACTCTTCCCCAGCATGCACAGAGAGGTGATCAACTCCCACTGATTCGTTGCCGAGGAAAAACACCCAATACACCCTGACTTGACTGCTGCCACCCTTGTCCTGGGGTGGTACCAACACCCCAGACAACAAGTGGTCACTCACAGTACAGCCATGGTAAAACAATACGGTCAGTGGTAGTTATGTCTCTAACTATCCTCTAAATTTAACGCAGCACCAGCTATGAAAATAACAGGGCGTTACATCTATATGCTGCCAAACTATGCAGCACCATTTTTTGGACAAAAGCTAATATTACTCTCTAATGTTTAAATAAATATAAAATATAAATATATATTAACCAATTGACCTCCAGATGATGTTAGCCCCTGGCAAATACGCGGTCATGCAACACTGTACCCACATGAAATTTATACATTTTTTTCACACAAATAGAGCTTTCTTTTGGTGGTATTTAATCACCACTGGGTTTTTTATTTTTTATTATATACAGCGCATCCTTAACCACTTAAGCCCCGCACCAATATGCTGCCTAAAGACCCAAGGGGTTTTTACAGTTCGGGACTGCGTCGCTTTAACAGACAATTGCGCGGCCGTGCGACGTGGCTCCCAAACAAAATTGGTGTCCTTTTTTCCCCACAAATAGAGCTTTCTTTTGGTGGTATTTGATCACCTCTGCTTTTTTAATTTTTTGCGCTATAAACAAAAATAGAGCGTCAATTTTGAAGAAAATGCAATATTTTTTACTTTTTGCTATAATAAATATCCCCCCAAAAACATATATACATTTTTTTCCACAGTTTAGGCCGATACGTATTCTTCTACCTATTTTTGGTAAAAAAAAAATCGCAATAATCGTTTATCGGTTGGTTTGCGCAAAATTTATAGCGTTTACAAAATAGGGGATAGTTTTATTGCATTTTTATTTTTTTTATTTTTTTTACTACTAATGGCGGCGATCAGCGATTTTTTTTGTGACTGCGACATTATGGCGGACACTTCGGACAATTTTGACACATTTTTGGGACCATTGTCATTTTCACAGCAAAAAATGCATTTAAATTGCATTCTTTATTGTGAAAATAACAGTTGCAGTTTGGGAGTTAAACACAGGGGGCGCTGTAACATTTTGGGTTCACTTTGTGTGTGTTTACAACTGTAGGGGGGTGTGGCTGTAGGACTGACATCATCAATCGAGTCTCCCTAATAAAAGGGATCACTCGATCGATGCGCCGCCATAGTGAAGCACCGGGAAGCCGTGTTTACATACGGCTCTCCCCGTTCTTCAGCTTCGGGGAGCGATCGCGGCGGGGCGGCTATAAACGAATAGCCGCGCCGTCGTCCCGGATCGCTCCCCGAGGCTTACCGACCGCCGCATGTACCGGGGGTCCCGATCGGACCCCCGACCCACGTCAAGCAGAGGACGTACAGGTACGTGCATGTGCCTGTCCGTGCCATTCTGCTGACGTATATTTACATGAGGCGGTCCTTAAGTGGTTAAAGTATTCACAGTGCTTCACTTTTTCCACATTTTGTTATGTTACGAGCGTTTTTCCAAAATGGATTAAATGTATTATTTTGCTCAAAATTCTACAAACAATATCCTATAATGACAACATGAAAGAATTTGTTTGAAACCTTTGCAAATGTTTAAAAAATTGAAAATTAAAAAAATCCCATGTACAAAGGTATTCACAGCCTTTGGCTGGGTTCACACTACTACACTACTTTCATCCTACTTTGCTCTGTGTTCAATGTTTCCCTATGAGAGCGTCTTGTAGCGTCCTACACAATGCTCTGCTACATTGGTCCTACATCCATCCTACTTTCATGAACAGGATACTACTTTGGTCCGACTTCAATGATATTCAATGGGCCTGAAGTAGGATCAATGTAGGACCAAAAGTAGTACAGGGAGCATTTTCAAAGTCGGACCGACTTGTGTAGGACGCTACAAGGCGCTCTCATAGGGAAACATTGAACACAGAGCAAAGTAGGATGAAAGTAGTGTAGTAGTGTGAACCCAGCCTAAGACAGCTCTCATAGGGAAACATTGATTTTCACACGTTATGCTACATGAGGCTCCCAATGTAGGACCGTTTGTCGGACAAGTGTGAACCCAGCCTGAGATGTTTCTACAACTTGATTGGAGTCCACCTGTGCTAAATTCAGTTGACTGGACATGAATAGGGATGAGTCAAAAACCCCCCCGTTCGGTTCGCACCAGAACCTTCGAACGGAGCGAACGTTCGCGCGAACATTTAGAACCCCATTGATGTCAATGGGACTCGAACGTTCGAATTCAAAAGTGCTCATTTTAACCACTTCCCGACGGCCGTACGACTATTGACGGCTGCAGGGTGGTTCTACTTCTCTGGGGCGCCGTCAATTGACGTCCGCCCCTTTCTGCATTCCCCGCGCGCGCTCCCGAGCGCGCAGCGGGGAACTTCTGTGCTGGCTGTGTCCCTTGGACACAGCCAGTCACAGATCGCCGTGAACGGCCAATCGGAGTGGCCGTTTGCTAGGCGATCTGTGCGGCCAATGAGAGATGATCTCATATGTTTACATATGAGATTATTTCTCATTGCCGGCTCTCACACATTTATACAGTAATTAGTGCATATTTATAGCACTGATTGCAGTATAAATGTGAATGGTGCCAAAAATGTGTCAAAAGTGTCCGATGTGTCCGCCATAATGTCGCAGTCGCAATAAAAATCGCAGATCGCCGCCATTACTAGTAAAAAAAAAATAATAATAATTCTGTCCCTTATTTTGTAGGCGCTATAACTTTTGCGCAAACCAGTCGCTTATTGCTATTTTTTTATTTTTTTTCACTAAAAATATGTAGAATACGTATCGGCCTAGACTGAGGATAAAAAAAAAATTGAGCCATTTATTATAGCAACAAGTAAACATTTTTTTTTTTTTCAAAATTGTCGCTCTATTTTTGTTTATAGCGCAAAAAATAAAAACCGCAGAGGTGATCAAATACCACCAAAAGAAAGCTCTATTTGTGGGGAAAAAAGGACGTCAATTTTGTTTGGGAGCCACGTCGCAGGACCGCGCAATTGTCAGTTAAATCGACGCAGTGCCGAATCGCAAAAAATCCTCTGGGCAGGAAGGGGGTTTAAGTGCCCAGTAAGGAAGTGGTTAAATCCTAATATGCAAGTTATTGTCGGAAAACAGGTTTGGGGACCCAGGTCTTGCCCCAGGGAACATGTATCAATGGAAAAAAAAGTTTTAAAAACGGTCGTTTTTTCTGGAGCAGCGATTTAAATTATGCTTAAAGTGAAAAAAATTTATTAAAAATTCCTTTAAATATCGTACCTGCTGGGTGTCTATAGCAGTGGCACATGTTTAGAACGGTCCCTGCACAAAATGAGATTACTATAAGAAAAAAGAAATTTAAGACTGCTTGCGGCTTTAATGTAATGTTTGGTCCCTGCAATATGGATGAAAATCACTGAGAAAAATAGCATGGGTTTTCCCGCCCCCCTCCCCCCAGGTCATTACAAGCCCCTTTGGCCCTATATGCTTTGAACAGCAGTATACAGGCGGTGCAAACAACACAGGGACTGTAGGTTTGTTGTTAGGTAGAATCTGTTTGTCATTTTCAACTGGTACTTCTTTAAAGTGTAGCTTCAGCCATAAAATCTTTTTTTAAGCTTTTCTGAAAATATAGAGAAGGGTTATCATATCACCCCTGTAACATTTGTTTTGCTGTCTGTGTGCATCTGTTCAGAAGATTGCACCTCACTTTCTGTCCCAATGACAAATGATTTTTTTAAATGTTTGATTTTTTTTTGTGAAACAAGGATTGTGATAAAGCATCAGTGGACAGGAGACACCTCTTACAGAAGAGAATTTCCCTTCCTAGGGGGAGATTTCCTCTCACTTCCTGTTGTCTCCTTCTGTTTGCAGGTAGGATTTGTTTGTAAGTTGGATGTTTGAAAGTAGGGGCCTGCCGTATATACTCTGCAGAAATTTGGACTCTAGGTGTTGGTGTTGCCACAACACTGTAAGCCCTCAGGCCCCGTACACACGACCAAGGAACTCGACGTGCCAAACACATCGAGTTCCTCGGCGAGTTCAGTGTGGAAGCCGCCGAGGAGCTCGGCGGGCTGACTTTCCTCATTGAACAACGAGGAAATAGAGAACATGTTCTCTTTTCGGCCCGACGAGTTCCTCGACGGGTTCCTCGCTGAAAAGTGTACACACGACCAAGTTTCTCGGCAGAATCCAGCTCCGACCGAGTTTCTGGCTGAATTCTGCCGAGAAACTCGGTCGTGTGTACGGGGCCTCACAGTTAGTCTTGGTGGGCGCTGGAACGCCCTGCTGTGAAATATTAGATCAAGAATTGTAATTACATGCCCCTGTTGAACAGGGACAGAAAAATTGGGCCTCAGGCACTGGTGCTGGTGCCACAACACTGCAACCCCTCACAGATACTCTAGTTGGAGCGCAGCAATGAGCCCGCTGCAAAGTATTGCATCAACAATTGTAATTACACGCCACTGTTAAACAGGGGCATACAAATTGGGCCTTAGGCACTAGTGCTGGTGCCACAACACTGCAACCCCTCACAGATACTCTAGTTGTAGCGCAGCAATGAGCCCGCTGCAAAGTATTGCATCAAAAATTGTAATTACACGCCCCTGTTAAACAGGGGCCTAAAAATGGGGCCTTAGGCACTGGTGCTGGTGCCACAACACTGCAACCCCTCACAGATACTCTAGTTGGAGCGCAGCAATGAGCCCGCTGCAAAGTACTGCATCAAAAAAAAAATTGGGCCTTAGCCACTGGTGGCGTTGCCCAGAACCAACAATGTTCTTACAACCTATCAGCAAGATCATTGAGGAGGAAAAGGATATTCAGTCAGCATAACAGCATAGTCACTCAGCATCAGCATAGGCAGTCTCCAAGGGATCAGACATTTCAAAAAAAATTATTCAGTTACATCAGCATCAGGTGCTTGGTAGCTGGTGGTGATCCAAGCCTGATTCGTTTTTATGAAGGTCAGTCGATCAACGGAGTCGGTGGAGAGGCGCACCCTGTGATCGGTAACAAAGCCTCCAGCAGCACTGAATGTGCGTTCTGAAAAAATGCTGGATGCAGGACAAGCCAGTAGCTCAATTGCATACTGTGCAAGCTCTGGCCAGTGATCCATCCTCAAGACCCAGTAAGCCAGAGGATTTTCGCTAGGAAAGGTGTCCAAGTCTGATCTTGCCCCTAGGTATTCCCGCACCATGTAAAACAGACTCTGGCGATGGTTGCAGGAACCGGTCATACCTTGGGGGTGCGGACTAAAAAATTGTCTGAATGCATCGGTCAGACGGCCACCTTCTCCACCGTTACTTCTGTGTCTCACCGAAGCCTCAGCAACACGTTGTCCAGGACCAGGATTTGGTAACCCCCCAGTCTCTGGGAACGCTTTGCACAGACCTTTCTGCAAGGCCTCCCGAAGATGTTTTTTATCTGCTCCCTCTGCGCCGGCAAGATAAGGTCCACAACCTTATTCTTGTAACGTGGATCAAGGAGAGTTGCCAGCCAGTAATGATCCCTCTCCTTGATAGCACAAATACAAGGATCCTTACGCAGGCTTTGCAGGATCAGGGAGGCCATGCAGCGTAGGTTTGCTGAGGCATTCGGTGCAGAGTCCTCTGGGTCACTGAGGACGACAGGATCCGCAGCCACCTCATCCCAGCCACGTACAAGTCCATGGGTTCCTTGGGACTGTAATTGATCCCTTGAAGACTGCTGCTGATGCTGAGTGCTAGGCTCCACCTCCATGCTGACACAATCCTCCTCATCCTCTTCCTGTGTGTTAGGTGGGCAAGCAGGACCACTGTCTGGATAAAGGGGGCCTTGAGAGGTAAGGAAATCCTCCTCTTCCTCCCTCTGTTCTGCCTCAAGGGCCCCGTCCATTATTCCATGCAGCGTGTGCTCCAATATGTGAATAAGAGGGACAGTATCACTGATGCATGCACTGTCACTGCTCACCATCCTCGTGGCCTCCTCAAATGGTGACAGGACAGTGCATGCATCCCTGATCAAGGCCCACTGGCGTCGGGAAAAAACCAAGCTCCCCTGACCCAGTTCTGCTGCCATATTGGCATAGGTACTCATTGATGGCCCTCTGCTGCGTGTGCAGCCGCTGCAGCATGGCCAACGTAGAGTTCCACCTGGTGGGCATGTCACAGATTAGGCGGTTCTTGGGCAGGTTGGATTCCCTTTGGAGGTCTGCCAGCCGAACACTGGCATTATATGACCTTCGGAAATGCACACAGACTTTCCTGGCCTGCTTCAGGACATCCTGTAAGCCCCGGGTACCTGCCCAAGAACCGCTACACCACCAAATTAAGGACATGAGCAAAACAGGGCACATGGGTCAGTTGTCCCTGTCGCAAGGGCGGAGAGGAGGTTGTGCCATTGTCGCAAACCACCATTCCTGGCTTAAGCTGGCGTGGTGTCAACCACCTCTGAACCTGCCCCTGCAGAGCTGACAGAACCTCTGCCCCAGTGTATCTCCTGTCCCCCAAGCACACCAGCTCCAGCACTGCATGGCATCTCTTTGCCTGCGTATCTGCGTAGCCTACGGAGCACCGCTGGTTCCAAGGACACATCAGCACAGGAAGAGGACACAGAGGAAGAGGAAGAAGAAGAGGAGGGGGTGTAGGAGAGAGGTGTGTCACAACCAGTAGTAGCATTTTGGAGGCGTGGTGGCGGAACAACCTCCAACACTACTGTACCTTGTCCTGCGTCCTTCCCAGCTGCCAGCAGCCAATGCGCCGTGAAAGATAGGTAACGTCCCTGTCCATGCCTGCTGGACCATGAATCAGTGGTAATATGCACCTTACCACTGACCACCCTGTCCAGCGAGGCATGGACATTGCCTTCTACATGGCGGTAGAGAGCCGGAATCGCCTTCCGTAAAAAAAAGTGGCGTTTGGGAACTATTGGTGTACCGATAGTAGATTGCCCGCATGTACTAGGCTGTGACACACCTAACTCTTCACCTTCAGTCCTATCAGTGCAGGCTTCAGAGAGGACTGAGGGTATAGTGGGGTTGGAGACCCCAGCTGATGAGGGGCAAGGGGAGGTCTGCTTTGTTCTTTGGTGTGGGTCTTTGAGGTACGCTTGCCAACGAACTGCATGGCAGGTCGACATATGTCTGGTCAAGCATGTGGTGCCCAAGCTGGTGATGTTTTGGCCACGGGAAATACGCTTGAGACATATGTTGCAAATAGCAGCGGTGCGATCTGATGCACTCGTCTCAAAAAAGGCCCACACCAAAGAACTTTTGGAATAACGCTGAGACACAGCAGCGCCCTGCACATGCGTAGCTCTGTGTTGTGATGCAGTTGGTGTGCTGCCCTTAAGATGGCCCCTGGAAGGCATCCTGCCTCGTTGGAGATGTGCTTGTGCCTCCTCCTCCTCTCTCCTATCAGTTAGCCACGTAGAGTCAGTGACCTCATCATCCCCTCCCTCCTCATCACTGTCGAAAACCTGGCAGTATGCTGCAGCTCGGGGAACATGACTGCCAGATTGCTGTCCTTCTTGGGCACCCCCTCTCTCTGGGCTCAAGTTACTGCCTTCCTCTATCTGTGTACCATCATCGGAGCCTTCAAAACGCTGCGCATCCTCATGCAGCATGTACCCAACACTGTGGTCAAACAGTTTGGGGGACACCTCAGAAGGACATGGTGGGGCTAGGGAAGGAGTGAGTGATGCCATTGAGCAGAGGGAAGAGGACGCCTTGGCAGCTACTTTGCCAGACAAAGTAACCTGAGCCTGGGTGAGAGAGGATAAGGAGGATGAGGACGGCTTGGTCATCCACTCTACCAAGTCTTCGGCATGTTGCGGCTCAACACGGCCAGCTGCCGAAAACAAGGACGAGCGTGTCCAACGGCCACATGCTGATGAGGATGTCCACGACCAGCACTGTTGCCTCTAGACGCTGAGCCTGCTTGACCTTGTGACTCTCTGCCTGTCCTTGTTGTCCTTCCAGACATATTAATGGCCGGCAGAGGACAAAGCTAGTAAACACACCTTGTAGCTTTAGGTGCAAACTACAGAGGACACGTGCAGTACACATCAAGTAGCTTTATGTGCAAACTACAGAGCACACGTGCAGTACACACCAAGTAGGTTTAGGTGCAAACTACAGAGCACACGTGCAGTACACACCAAGTAGCTTTAGGTGCAAACTACAGAGCACATGTGCAGTACACACCAAGTAGCCTTAGGTGCAAACTACAGAGCACAAGTGCAGTACACACCAAGTAGCTTTATGTGCAAACTACAGAGCACACGTGCAGTACACACCAAGTAGCTTTAGGTGCAAACTACAGAGCACACGTGCAGTACACACCAAGTAGCTTTAGGTGCAAACTACAGAGCACAAGTGCAGTACACACCAAGTAGGTTTAGGTTCAAACTACAGAGCACAAGTGCAGTACACATCAAGTAGCTTTAGGTGCAAACTACAGAGTACAAGTGCAGTACACACCAAGTAGGTTTAGGTGCAAACTACAGAGCACACCTGCAGTACACACCAAGTAGCTTTAGGTACAAACTACAGAGGACACGTGCAGTACACACCAATTAGCTTTATGTGCAAACTACAGAGCACATGTGCACTACACACCAAGTAGCTTTAGGTGCAAACTACAGAGCACACGTGCAGTACACACCAAGTAGCTTTATGTGCAAACTACAGAGCACACGTGCAATACACACCAAGTAGCTTTAGGTGCAAACTACAGAGCACAAGTGCAGTACACACCAAGTAGGTTTAGGTGCAAACTACAGAGTACAAGTGCAGTACTCACCAATTAGCTTTATGTGCAAACTACAGAGCACACGTGCAGTACACACCAAGTAGCTTTAGGTGCAAACTACAGAGCACACGTGCAGTACACACCAAGTAGCTTTAGGTGCAAACTACAGAGCACACGTATAGTACACACCAAGTAGCTTCATGTGCAAACTACAGAGCACACGTGCAGTACACACCAAGTAGCTGTAGGTGCAAACTACAGAGCACACATGCAGTACACACCAAGTAGCTTTATGTGCAAACTACAGAGCACACGTGCAGTACACACCAAGTAGCTTTAGGTACAAACTACAGAGGACACGTGCAGTACACACCAATTAGCTTTATGTGCAAACTACAGAGCACACGTGCAGTACACACCAAGTAGCTTTAGGTGCAAACTACAGAGCACAGGTGCAGTACACACCAAGTAGCTTTAGGTGCAAACTACAGAGCACAAGTGCAGTACACACCAAGTAGCTTTATGTGCAAACTACAGAGCACAAGTGCAGTACATACCAAGTAGCTTTATGTGCAAACTACAGAGCACGGGTGCAGTACACACCAAGTAGCTTTATGTGCAAACTACAGAGCACATGTGCAGTACACACCAAGAAGCTTTAGGTTCAAACTACAGAGCACAAGTGCAGTACACACCAAGTAGCTTTATGTGCAAACTACAGAGCACACCAAGTAGGTTTAGGTGCACAGAGCACACGGGCAATACACCACCTGAGAATACTGCAGCTAGCACAATCAACTGCCTGACAGTAAATTAGGAAGAACTGATCTAGCTAAACTATACAGTGTATAAATACTGTATATGTACAACACCTGGGATGTATATATATCCTCTACACACTATTAGCCAGATTCAGAAAGACTTACGCCGGCGTATCTACAGATGCGCCGCGTAAGTGTAAATATGCGCCGGCGTAACTATGCGCCGTACCCACAGAACGAAATACGCCTGAAAATAGGCTACCTCCGACCGGTGTAACTTTCCTACGCCGACATGTCGATTGGGGGCATATTTACGCCGGACGCATCTGGCGCTCCCATTGATTTCTTATTCAAATATGCAAATGAGGTAGATACGGCGATTCCACGCAGGCTACGCGCGGTGCGCATAAGTCGTACGTCCGGCCTAAAGTTATTCCATCAAAAAGCTGGTTTATCTTTGCACCAGACGGGCACAGGTCAGCTGGAGAGCGGCTACAGCAGCACCTTTATGGACGAGCTGAGCAAGCTGAGCAACCCCACTTGCAGGACAACACATCTGTCTGCCAACATGCCAGGGGCAGCCGTGGTCCTAGCACTACTAATGGGTCCACCGCCTCGTAGGAGGGCACGGGAGAGGATATACCGCACGCGCATGGACGTCTTTGGCATGGGTGATTCTGAGGTGTATCGCATCTTCAGATTCAGCCCTGATGCCATCCTGGAATTAGCCACAACCCTGCATGATGACATCACCAGCAAGACACATCGCGCACATGCAGTGCAGCCACTGGTCAAGGTACTGGCAACACTGCATTTCCTTGCAAGTGGATCTTTTCAGCGTACAAGTGGAGTCGTGGCTGGGATGTCACAATCCACCATGAGCAGATGTGTGCACCAGGTTGTCCCTGCAATCCTTACACGCATGTCCCACCACTTCATCAAACCCACCCAGGAGCATCTGCGGCAGAAGGCAATGACAGATTTCTACAGAATTGCCAGATTCCCACGCACTGTGGGGGCCATTGATTGCACACATGTGGCACTACGCCCCCCCCCCCCCGTGCCACAGAGCACATATACCGCAATCGTAAGCAGTGGCATTCCATCAACGTACAGGTGATAGCTGATGCCCAATGCCTCATATGGCACGTCCGTGAGTATGCAAATTAGCTATTTACGGCGATCCACGAACGTACTTCCGGCCGGCGCATTTTTTTACGCCGTTTGCGTTCGGCTTTTTCCGGCGTATAGTTAAAGCTGCTATTATGAGGCGTACTCAGTGTTAAGTATGGCCGTCGTTCCCGCATACAATTTTGAATTTTTTGCGTAGTTTGCGTAAGTCGTTTAATTTCGAGCATGCGCACTGGGATACCCCCACGGCAGTGGCGTCACTAGGGTTGGTGTCACCTGGTGCGGTAAAATATGGTGTCACCCCCCCCCCCCCCCCCAAATAACATTTTTCAAATATTTTTTACCCTACTGTTTGCTCTCTGTTCTCCTTTCTTCCCCTTTTCTCTCTCTCCCTATCCATCTTTCTTGTTCGTTCTATTCCTTCTTCTTTCTCTCCATTTTTCTTTGTCCCCTCCCCCACCTCTCTTTCTCCAGAACCGGAATTCACATCTCAGGAGCCTATAGGCCAGGGGCGTACCTAGAGCATTTGGCACCCGGGGCGGATCCAATATCTGGCACCCCCCCCCCACATTAAAATGTAAAAACACCCCACTGTGCCCCCTGCATACCTCTGTACCCCTCTCCACAACTGCATCTCTGGACCCCTTTACATTACACAGCCCCCTGCATCACTGGACCCCTTTACATTACACAGCACCCTGCACCTCTGGACCCCTTTACATTACACAACACCCTGCACCTCTGGACCCCTTTACATTACACAGCACCCTGCACCTCTGGACCCCTTTACATTACACAGCACCCTGCACCTCTGGACCCCTTTACATTACACAGCACCCTGCATCACTGGACCCCTTTACATCTCATAGCACCCTGCATCTCTGGACCCTTTTACATTACACAGCACCCTGCATCACTGCACCCCTTTTACATTACACAGCCGCCTGCACCTCTGCACCCCTTCACATCACATAGCCCCCTGCACAGACCCCCTTCAGTGCAGACACCCCCCCCCTTAGTGCAACCCCCCAACAGTGCAAATCCACCCCCTCAGTGCAAACCCCCTCGGTGCAACCCCCCAGTGCAAACCCCCCTTAGTGAAAACCCCCTCAGTGCAAACACCCCCTTAGTACAACCCCCCCTCAGTGAAATCCCCCCAGGTGCAAACACCCCCCCTCCCCATTCAGTACCTCAGATCATCGCAGGCAGCGCCACGGCACATGGACAGAAGGTCCCCTCGGCCCCTCCCCCTCTGTACACACAAACAGAGAGGAGGGGGCTGTGCCTGTGTACCGACTGCCGAGCACCGCTAACAGCCCGTGGCTGTGAGAGGAGGGGATGGATGGTGCTGTGGTGTCACCCCGAAACCCCCCCCTCCTCTTGTACTGCGGCTGCAGTCGCGGGGTCTCCCCCCCCACATGTCAGCTTTTTTTTTTTTTAATCGGGATGGTGTCACCCCTCTAGCGGGTGTCACCCGGTGCAGGCCGCACCCCCCGCACCCCCCTAGCAACGCCTCTGCCCCACGGACGGCGCATGCGCAGTTAAAAAAAAAATGTTGTTTACGTCGGGTCAAGACGTATTTACATAAAACACGCCCCCATTACATCCATTTGAATTAGGCGCCATTACACCGGCAAAGATACACTACGCCGCCGTAACTTACGGCGCGGATTCTTTCTGGATTTAAAAAAAAAAGTAAGTTACGGCGGCGTAGTGTATCTTAGATACGCTACGCCCGGCACATAAGAGCGCTGCTGTACGAGGATCTGCTCCAGAGAATTTTGAATTAAATTTTTGTATGTGTGCGCTGTAATCTTTTGTTCTGTTTGTATTGTCTTATAACAGCACCATCTTTAATGTGATGCATATTTAGCACAGGCCCCTAAGGGACTGCTTGGATTTACCTGTTCATCTGCACTGCCATGACCTGATGGACATTCCAACCCACCTGACACTCTGGCCCGGATTCAGAAAGAATCGCGTATCTTTAGGTGGGCGTAGCGCATCTCATATACGCCATGCCGCCGTAACTTAGAGAGGCGAGTACCGTATTCACAAAGAACTTGCGCCCTAAGTTACGGCGGTGTAGCGTAAATGGGCCGGCGTAAGCCCGCCTAATTCTAATGAACAAGGCAGTGGGCGTGTTGTATTGAAATGAGCAGTGACCCCATGCAAATGAGGGGCCAAACGAACGGCGCATGCGCCGTCCGTGGACGTATCCCAGTGTGCATGCTCAGAATCACGTCGCAAATACTCAATGCTTTCGACGTGAACGTAACCTACGCCCAGCCCCATTCACGTACGACTTACGCAAACGACGTAAACCAAGTAAAATTCGACGCTTTTCCAACGTCCATACTTAACATTGGCTGCTCCTCATATAGCAGGGGTAACTTTACGCCTACAAAACACCTTACGCAAACGAAGTATATCAAGGCGGCGGGCGCAAGTACGTTCGTGAATCGGTGTATCTAGCTCATTTGCATATTCTACGCGTAAATCTATGGAAGCGCCCCTAGCGGCCAGCGTAAATATGCACCTAAGATACGACGGCGTAAGAGACTTACGTCGGTCGGATCTTGGCCAAATTCTGGAGTATCTGATTCTTTGAATCAGGCGCCGAGATACGACGGCACACATTCGGACTTACGACGGCGTAGCTGCAGATACGCCGTCGTAAGTCCTTTGTGAATCCGGGCCCCAGGGTTCAGACAGCTTTGCACCACCTTTAAGCAATAGGTCAGACAACTCTGTACGTTAATGTTCTGATAATGTTTACTAGAACAATTCAAAGAAGATATTGTCACAAAGAGGAGGTAATAGATCTGCTAAGTTTTAGTCAACAGCGCCAACTCAGCAAAGGAATTCCTCAAAATAACACAAGCAGGGGTCAAGTCCTGGGGAAAAAAGTGTGGGAACTCCCACCCAAGATTCACTCCCCCACCAAAAAAATGATACGCTCATATGCATAATTACTAAACCGCATGTTTTTTTTTCCTGATCCACTGTACCTTAGTAATCCTTTATGTTACTGACCGCTTCCTGTATATGGATTCATCGGGTAGTGTGCGGGTATTCCGTCACTTCCTCGATGCCGCAATGTCTCCTGGGAGCTTTTTTCATTGTTCCCAGGAGACATTGCGGAGGCCTCCCCTGAGTTATCGTGGGATTTAGAAAGAAGCAAGTGCCCCTGACAGTGACTCGAGCTGGGTATCGCCGCTTAGTGAAGGATTGGCTTGGGCGGCTCGGCTGCTCTCGGCTGCTCTAGTCCTGCAAAGGGAACTGCGTTCCTGCTGTGAAAAAAGTGCAGGAACTCTGTTCCCACGCGTTCCCGCAGGACTTGAGCCCTGAACACAAGCCAAGATATTTGCAGGTAAAACAGTCTATTATATACACATGTACAGTGGAGTTCTGCTGTCACCTGATAGGATAAACAAAGATAAATGGATATACTGACAGGTTTCTAAAGGGGAGACCTCAGCCAGACTATAAACCTTAAACCCTAATGAGAGGTCAGACTTAAAGCAGAGGATCAGCTTTATTTTTTATTTTTTTAATTCAGCAGCTACAAACACTGTAGCTGTTGACTTTTAATAAGCACACTTACCTATCCATAGTGCCCGCAAGGTCGGCCGCCTGAGGCCAATCTGACAATCGTGGCAGGTCTCGGTGCCGCTATCCTCACTAAGGGAAACAGGCAGTGGAGCCTTGTGGCTTCACTGCCCTTTCATACTGTGCATGCGCGGCGCTGTGTAAATGGGTGGCTGACTTCTGGGAGACACACAGTTCCCAGAAGTCAGCACGCCCCATTCCCCAGAAGACAACGCAGGGAGGATGAGACCGAGGAGCACCGCGGACACTGAAGGGCCAGATTAGGAAGATCTGCCTAGTAACAGACATTTCCGATAAGTTTAAAAAATATAAAAAATTCTATTTTTTTTTTAGCCTTTTTGACTATTTTTTTTTTAGGGTGGACCTCCACTTTAAGGACCAAACCTCTTTCTGAGATTTGGTGTTTATAAGTTAAAAACATTTTTTTTTGCTAGAAAATTACTTAGAGCCCCCAAACATTATATATATATTAGGGCTGGGGAAATTAAAGATTAATTCCTCGATTAATCTTAAATTTTTTTGATCGATCAAAATTCTTGACGTCACCGGACAGCCTGGACAGTGAGACTTACCCTGCTGGATGCGAGCAAACTGCACCCATTGGATTGAGGTATCTTTGCATCTGTGGAGCAGGAGGATGCATCAGGCTCCATCAGGGGAAGGGGGCAAAAATAACCATCATTTTCCTGTCCTAAGTAGTTTTGTGCAGAAAATTATTTGTGTATCGGCAACATTTGTTCCATGCGAAAGACTGTTCAGTTCTTCAGGGTATATTGTCAATAAAATGCGATCATGTCTGCTTCCAGAAAATGTAAACACTCTGGTATGTTTGCGTGACTGGCTAAAGTGATGCCTATTTGCGTCAGTTCTACAATTTGAATTTAAAACGTATTTGTGTGAACTGTGAAGTCAAGTCATGGATTGTGGAAACTAACTAGTATCAGGTGATTGTATATAGTGTATACCACATTTACCACTGACTAATGCAGAGTTGAAATGCAAGGAGATTAGCTAAAAGTAATTGGATCTGTATGTGCGTTATAATTAATCAAAATTAGTCGATTAATCGATTAAACAAAAAATCAATTCATCGAACACGAAAATTGTAATCAGTAACAGCCCTAATATATATATATATATATATATATATATATATATATATATATATATATATATGTAGCGCTACCCCCGCAGGAGCCGATGATTTGTTGTTGGGATCGGCATATTAAGTTACCTTAATGTGATCTAGGAGTGTAGTTGGACAACTTCAAATAGGAAGAAAAGGTAGATGAAGAAGAAAAGAGAACCTTGCAGTATCAGGCCTGGATGTGAACCGAGCAATCCTGCTCTCAGTAACATTAGATTGTGATACGTTGCCCCCGGACAGACTCCTATAATAAGCCTGGCAACCGAGGTGTCACTTTAGATTGAGGAGGAACAGGTTTCTCTCACAGACCTGGCTCTAGGGCCTCTGCCACAGGCCAACTACTTTAAGTGAACTAGATGGATGACTGGAGCGAATCCTCCCAGTAAGTTTTTGCATAGGTCACTGAATGACAGAAAAACATACCTGTCAGCATTCCAGTCACCAGATCCCCGATTGGTTCGTTCAAGCCCTGTTGGACAATCTGCCTCCGGGTTCTCCTCAAGCCGACCCCCCAATCGAACGGCATCCAGCCTGGGATCCTCTCAATCGAACCGGGGACCCAGTAAGTCACTGGAGTCCCCTTTTACCTCCGGATGAGGTTTTGTGTAGCCTGCAATTCTGGCCTGGTGGGCCGCGCTGGCGGGGTCCATGGATGCGCGCACCCTGAAGGTGGATGCCGCACCTGGAACCGGGACCCCGCGAAGACTGCCTAGCACATGGCACCTGTCACAGATATACCCCTCCCCAGCATGCCCCGTGAGGGAAAACTCCTCTAATTGGCTGCTAGGGAAAGTTGCTCTGCCAGAACCCCTCTGGTGCCAACTGCTGGCCAGGTCAGTACAGACTGACCCAGTGGATTTTTCTGGAATAACAGAAGTCACAATTTAGCAAATTGTGAATGGGAGCAAAATAACTCTCCCATTCCCCACTAACTTTAGCGTAGTGCCCATACTGAAAGTAAGGGGGCTCTACATATATATATAAACACCCTAGAGAATAAAATGGCGTTGTTGCAATACTTTTTGTCGTATATGCTCAGCAGTCTTAAAAAAAAATGGAAAAAATTCACTTTATTTTTTATTAAAAAAATAAGACAACATTAAAGTTAGCCCAATTTTTTTTACATTGTGAAAGATAATGTTATACCGAGTAAATTGATACCCAACATGTCACGCTTCAAAGTTGCGCCCACTCGTGAAATGACGATAAACTTTTACCCTTAAAAATCTCCATATGCGACGTTTAAAAAAAATTATATAGGTTGCATGTTTTGACCTACAGAGGAGCTCTAGGGCTAGAATTATTGCTCTCGCTCTAATTATAATGATAAACATCCCTTGTAATAGAAAAAAACATGACAGGTCCTCTTAAATATGAGATCTGGGGTCAAAAAGACTTCAGATCTCATATTTACACTAAAATGCAATAAAAATATTTCCTTTCCTGGTGACTCAGTAATCCGCGCCTACTGAGTCACCAGGAAAGGAAAATTTCAGAGCGATCCGGAGGGAGATCGGCTGCAGTTCCCAGACTTTTTGGTGGAGGAGAGTGTCATAGACCTTGGAATATGGAATTGTTCCTCAGTGGGGGGGTCTTCTGCTCTGTCTTAAGGTTTCAGACCGCTCCATTGTTCTGTGTCTAGCTATTGTGTACATTGATTGCCCCCTGGGGCTTCTGTCTCATTACACATAGCAGTTTTTCTAATCAAGCTATCGGACCAATCCCTGCTGACTCATTTTCAATTCCTCATTTGCATGGCTAAGGAGGACCTGAAGGAGAACTACATGTACTTTACAACTGACCAATAGGAAAGCCGTTGTTGGGGGTGGGATGTTCCAAATTCTGTATAAAAGTGTGTTGTGTGCTTCCAATAAAGGTCTTCCTGTTTGAACTTACATACAGCCTGCCGGGTGTTTGTTCTAATGGGTCCTGGACGGGAGCTATACAGCACCACTATTTGGGCTATGGTCCCTTTAAATAGCGGGAAGAGTGTTCAGGTAGGGTTGCCACCTCATCCCTTTAAAACAAAACACATATGAATTACACAGGTTCTGTGGCTGATTAAGGTGGTAATTGAACTCAAGTGGAGCCTTATCTAAATTAAATTAGCCTCAGAACCTGTGGAATTCATATGTGTTCTGTTTTAAAGGGATGAGGTGGCAACCCTATGTTCAGGGGGTCACCCAAAGTGGGTGAAGGATTCCAGGTAAGAGTTAATCCAGAGAGGACTGGCTTGCAGTTCTCTCTGTCTTGATGGAGTAATTTGGGGCCTGGAATTCTGGAGGCTCTAAAGCGCTATTTGGGTGGAAAGAGCCTCCACTCCTAAACACTGGAAGTCAGCACACAAGGTGTTAACACTCCCAGAGATCCCATTTAAACAGGAAGTAGTGCTGGAGGTGTGTGAAGGAGTGTGGAGATTGCACCTGTGAAGACAAGCTGGGAGTCTGATAGCTGCTGTTCAGAATACAGTGAGGACTTTTTGGAATACAGGGGTTGAAGTCGAAGACCCGTCTACCAACGAACTGTATGTGTTTTGTTTTGACTTATTTTTGGTGCTGAAGATAAGCAGACTTTAATTTGATGCTGAAGCTAAGCGGACTTTTCTGTTATATGTTTTTCCTTGTGTGCTGAGAAAAGCCTTATTTTTGGTTGATCTATGAATAAAAGCCTTTTTATGTTCCCTCCAAACGGTTTGTGCACTTAATCCCACCGAGCTATAGCCCCCTGTAACGGCTACCCACTGGTAGGGAGGGTCTCAGCCGTTTGAGACGTCCTTTTCCCTGGCAAGCTGCGATATGCAGGTACCGCCGGTATATCCCATCGAACGCCCTTCCAAGAAACGAGACGTGCTACGTTTGAAGGGTCAAGTAGACTGACTTTATTTGGCATATTTCACCTGCTTATATCTGGTTACAACTGTTACAAGAACAATGACAGTTTCCGCCCTCCCCTTTTCCCAGTAGGGGGCTTCAACACAGACCCCCTGAAACAATGACATCTCCTTGAATTAATCACTTGGCCAGTTTCTAGCCGCTTCGGCACCTCACCCCACTTAACATTTCCTGGCCAGGCACATAGAATTCAATTAACCTTTAAAACAATTATCACTCACACATAATCCCCATCAGCCTACACCTCACAGGGGGGCTGTTTACCTGCACACAAAAGAGGGTTCATTAGGTATGCGAAGGGAACATTAGCATTCCAGCAATGAAAGAGACTTGTCCAATTAACCCTTTGAGCTCAGAATACAATGTGGTACATCCAATTGTGACAAGCCAATTGTGCAGGAAGTTCCTTGTAGTCCTTCCTGCATGAAGATTATAACTGTCTCTGCAGCATGCATGTGTCCGTTACACTACTCCCCCTTTGTGGAACACTCCGGCAGACCCGGATTGATCCTTTTCGGATCAACTTGGGGATGTCCGGTCTGCTGTTAGGGTAAAAGTTCAGTTTGCCTGGACAGTCCGTCGGCCTTCCCATTGGCTTACCAGGTCGGTAGCTGATGGTGACGGTGAAGAATAGAATTCAATTCTGGAACAGTCACTTGCTTTGCTCTCTCAATGGCTCCCAAAACCTGTTGCTGATGCTCTTGGGACAGATACGGCACCACCTGGATGCAAATCCCATTTAATCTTTTGACAATTTCCGCCTGTTTGTGCATTTCAATGTTCAAGCCACGGGACATCTCATAATACGTGACATAGTGTCGTTGCATCTCTGATTTCTCACTGGCCAACTTGTCACATTCCCATTTTAGACTGTGATATTGTGCCGGATCTACAGTACATGTCGGGGAAGGTAGTCTTACCCGGTTCTCAGCAGCAAGCGGGTTGATTCCAGCAACGCGGGTGGTCCCGGGACAAGCAGCAGCAGGTGTAGGTGTCAGGTCACCTGTGGCCAGGTGACAAGTGCACCCTGTAGGGGTCAGGGATGCACCGCAGGGAAGTGAACCCTATAGCCGACTACTGCTGGCAGGGAGGAAGCGTGACCCAAGATCACCCAGGGCGCGGAGTCTAAGACCCAGTTTTGTATTCACCAGAGCCCTTGGTGGTAGGGATGGTCTTGGCCGCAACTGGGTCCAGGTCGCGTTCCCGGGATTCCTCAGGTCACACTCCGCAGGGAGAAGGAGGAAGCAGCCAGCAGAACAAACAGTGGTGATGGACAGGCCGAGGTCAGGGCAACAGGCAGACAAGGATAACCGTGGAACATGCAAATAGTCAGGGGCACAGGCAGACAGGGAAGTCGGGGACAAGCCAAAACGGTACACGGAAGATGATCGTAGCACTCTGCAACCAGGAACTAGCAATACACTGCAGACAGGAACTGAGCATTGGAACACTGTTGAACAGCACTGCAGACCTGTAGAGCAAAGGTTAATATAGGCTTCCTGGGATGGACTAGGGTGGAGCCATACAGGAAGAGGAAGTGATAAGAAGGGAAACCAGAACAGGATCTGCCTCTAATGAACACATGGAGATCAGGTAGGCAGACAGACATGATGCATATTCATGACAGTACCCTCCCTCTTACGAGGCCTCCCCCTTCCCTGCCTGGGTCCGGGTTTAGAGGGAAACTTCAGATGAAAATTCTTCAATAGACGAGGTGCAAAGACCTCTGATGCAGGAACCCAAGACCTCTCCTCAGGACCAAAGCCTTTCCAATGAACAAGGTACTGAAGAGCGCCTCTACAGAGTCGGGAATCCAGTACTTGACTGACCTCATATTCCTGATTCTCCTCAGAGACTGGTGCCGTGGTGGGGAGAGGACGAGAGAACCTATTAAGGACTAAAGGCTTCAGAAGGGAAACATGGAAGGAGTTAGAGATTTTGAGGTTTTTGGGAATCTGAAGCTTGAAACAAACTGGATTCAGCTTAGCCATTATGGTGTATGGACCAATGAATCTTGGAGCAAACTTCAGAGAAGGAACTCGGAGCTTGATGTTTCTGGTGGAGAGCCAGACTTTGTCCCCTGGTTGAAGAGAAGGCGGTTTACGCCTGCGGCGGTCAGCAAAGCCTTTGAATTTGTCGGCAGCTGCCCGGAGGGAATCATGGACGTCGCTCCAGATGGAATTGAATGACTCTTGAGCTGAAGCCAAAGCTGGGATATCCAGAGAACAGGTCATGGGAAGTGGAAGTTGAGGATGTCTTCCATAAACTGAGAAAAAGGGTGTTCTCTGCGAACTGGTATTCACATGATTGTTATGGGAAAATTCCGCCCATGGAAGTAGAGAGGACCAATCGTCATGATGAGCGGAGACTAAGGTACGAAGAAAAACCTCTAACTCCTGATTAACCCTCTCCGTCTGCCCATTGGATTGAGGATGGTAAGAAGAGGAAAAATCCAAAGCAATATTGAGGGATTTGCAAAAGGCTCTCCAAAAACGAGACGTGAATTGAACACCCCTGTCCGAAACAATATGAGAAGGAACCCCATGAAGACGGAAAATCTCTCGAACAAAAATGGGGACCAAAGCAGGAGCAGAAGGCAGACCAGGAAGGGGAACAAAATGTGCCATTTTGGAGAACCGATCGACTACCACCCAAATGACCGTATTACCGTCAGACAGTGGAAGATCGGTGATAAAATCCATGGCAATGTGAGCCCAGGGCTCCTTGGGAATGGGCAAGGGCATGAGGAGACCAGCAGGAGCTTGTGTGGAGGATTTGAACTGAGCACAGACATGACAAGCCTTGACATAGTCTTTAACCTCTGAGCGGAGATTTGGCCACCAATAGTGACGACTAATGAGTAGGAAGGACCGGAGGAAACCAGCATGGCCCGCCACCTTGGAATCATGTCCCCAACGAAGGATCTTGGCTCTTAGCTCAGTGGGGACAAAGGTCTTACCAGGAGGAATTTTTGAGTCCAGGGTGGTAGAATGGGCAACAATGCATGAAGTTGGAATGATCGGCTCAGGTTCAAGAGTGCGATCTTCGTCCAAGGTGTCAAAGGATCTAGAAAGCGCATCAGCCCGACCGTTGCAGGAACCAGGTTTGTATGTAATCGTGAAACTGAAACGGGAAAAGAAGAGACTCCACCTGGCCTGTCTGGGATTCAGACGTTTAGCATTCTGTAAGTACTGTAGATTCTTGTGATCGGTGAAGATCGTTAGGAGTGAGGAGAACCCTCCAAAAGATGACGCCACTCTTCTAGCGCCAATTTAATTGCGAGAAGTTCCCGGTCACCGATGGCATAATTTCTCTCTGCCTGAGAAAATTTTTTGGAAAAGAACGCACATGGTTGACGTCTCTTCTCAAAAAGTTGAAGAAGCACCGCTCCCACTCCCACAGAAGAAGCGTCCACTTCAATAAAGAATGCCTCCTCAGGGTTTGGTCTCCTCAAAAGAGGTCCAGAGACGAAGGCCTGTTTCAGATCGTGAAACGCAGAGACAGCTTCGGGAGGCCAGTCTTTGGCATTAGCACCCTTCTTGGTCAAAGCGATAATAGGCGCGGCAATGGAAGAATAATTCCTGATGAACTGCCTATAATAATTTGTGAAACCAAGAAAGCGCTGTGTGGCCTTGAGGCTAGCAGGAAGAGGCCAATTGGTAATGGCTAAGACCTTCCCAGGATCCATACGAAGGCCCAAGCTTGAAACAAAGCATCCTAGAAACAGGACCTCAGAACATTCAAAGGAGCATTTCTCCAGTTTGGCATAGAGATTATTCTCTCTGAGGCGCTGGAGTACAGTGCGAACATGGTTCCTGTGGACATGCAGATTTTCCGAAAAGATTAGAATGTCATCCAGATAGATGACAACAAACTGGTACAGCAGGTCCCTGAAGATTTCGTTGACAAAGTTTTGAAACACGGCTGGGGCATTACATAACCCGAAAGGCATGACCAGATACTCATAATGGCCGTCTCGAGTGTTAAACGCAGTCTTCCACTCATCGCCTTCTCGTATTCGAATGAGGTTGTACGCCCCCCTGAGATCCAACTTAGTGAAAATGGAGGCACCCCTCAACCTATCGAACAATTCAGATATCAAGGGTAAGGGGTAACGATTCTTAATAGTAACAGCGTTTAATCCTCGATAATCAATACAGGGTCTCAAGGTACCATCCTTCTTGGCAACAAAAAAGAACCCTGCTCCTGCAGGCGATGACGATTTCCGAATGAAACCTCTGTCAAGGTTTTCTGCGACATACTCAGACATGGCCTGGGTCTCTGGGATGGACAAAGGGTATGTGCGACCCCTGGGCAGAATTGCTCCAGGAACAAGGTCAATGGCACAGTCAAAAGATCTGTGGGGAGGAAGCAGCCAGCAGAACAAACAGTGGTGATGGACAGGCCGAGGTCAGGGCAACAGGCAGACAAGGATAACCGTGGAACATGCAAATAGTCAGGGGCACAGGCAGACAGGGAAGTCGGGGACAAGCCAAAACGGTACACGGAAGATGATCGTAGCACTCTGCAACCAGGAACTAGCAATACACTGCAGACAGGAACTGAGCATTGGAACACTGTTGAACAGCACTGCAGACCTGTAGAGCAAAGGTTAATATAGGCTTCCTGGGATGGACTAGGGTGGAGCCATACAGGAAGAGGAAGTGATAAGAAGGGAAACCAGAACAGGATCTGCCTCTAATGAACACATGGAGATCAGGTAGGCAGACAGACATGATGCATATTCATGACAGTAGGTAAATAAGCCGAAGTCAGAGGGCCAATGTCGTTGCCCAGCACCACCTCGGCAGGTAGGTTGTCCATGATACCAACTGTGGTCTTTCCTGACCCGGCTCCCCAGTCTAAGTGCACACGGGTGGTGGGTACGCGAAATACAGCACCCCCTGCGACCCGGACGGCAACTGTGCGAGTGGACACGTTCTCTGGCTTTACCAGATGTTTTTGAATCAGAGTGATAGTAGTCCCGGAATCTCTTAAGCCTTGTGCTACTTGTCCATTCACTCGTACCTCCTGACGGTGATGCTGACGGTTATCCGGAGAGGCCGCTTGTATTGGGTCTGCCTCATACCAAATTCCCAGACATTCCTCAGGGCCCCCCTCGGTCTCCAGGCAGTGGGCCGCAGAGGGACGTGATGGAGTGACCTCTGTGTTGGGTGTTGTGCGTCTCCAGTTGTTATTTGTAGCTCTCAAAGGGCAATAACGAGCAATATGTCCCGTGTCGCTGCAGTGATGGCACGTCACCCTAGGCGAATCCCGGGGGTAGTTGCTAGGCCCCTGAGGACGTGGTGGGACTGGAGCCCGAAACTCTGGGCGTGGGGTGACGGTTGGAGTACGCGGTTCTACCTTCTGAGCCAGCCGCGTAGTACCCTGGCTTACTTTCCTTGTCTCCGCGTACTCATCTGCTAGCCGAGCCGCCTCGTTTAAGTTAGCGGGACGGCGATCTCGTACCCAGTCTTGTATGTCTGCGGCCAGGTCTTGGAAGAAATGTTCCATTAGGAACAGCTGCAATACTTCCTCCCCGGTGTTGGCCTTGCACCCTTGGACCCAAAGGGATGCCACCCTTTGTAACTGGTTGGCCCATTCCATGTGGGAGTCCACAGCCATCTTCTTGGACTCCCGGAAGCGCCGGCGGTAGGCTTCTGGCGTTACGGCATATCGGGTTAGCAGCGCCTTTTTAACTTGCTGATATTGTAAAATATCCTCTGGAGCGAGAGCCCGAAAGGCTTCGTTGGCTTTGCCCGACAGTTTCCCCGACAAAATAGTGACCCATTGGTCTGGTGGTACCTGGTGTAGTGAGCACTGTCTCTCAAAGTCCGCCAAATATCCATCGATTTCCTCCTCACTTTCTACAAAAGCTTTAAATGCAGTGAACGGTATTTTCTTTCCTGTAGCAGCGGGTGGGGGGGTAGGAACTGCAGGTGTAATGGGCTGTCTCGCTCTTACCAGTTCCAGTTCTTGTCCCCTCTTCGTTTGTATTTCTTCCCTTGCTTCCCGGAACAGCTGGTTGATTAGTTCCACGGACGTTTCTGGATACAAGGATAATCTCCGCTGTACAATCCCAGTAATTACATCTTCTTCGCTGACCGGTGCAAGGGGCTCCGTTCCTTCCATGGATCCATCCATTTCGTCCAGCTCCAGCAGTTCAGCTATCAGCTCCCTCTGTGGTCTGTTGCTGGCGCTCCTACCACGAATCTCCAATAGATCTTTCAGTGTGGATCTTTTCAGCCTGGCGTACTGCGACTCCATTCAGAACTTGCTCTTTGGATAAAAGGACCATCCCACTACTGCCAACCAATGTAACGGCTACCCACTGGTAGGGAGGGTCTCAGCCGTTTGAGACGTCCTTTTCCCTGGCAAGCTGCGATATGCAGGTACCGCTGGTATATCCCATCGAACGCCCTTCCAAGAAACGAGACGTGCTACGTTTGAAGGGTCAAGTAGACTGACTTTATTTGGCATATTTCACCTGCTTATATCTGGTTACAACTGTTACAAGAACAATGACAGTTTCCGCCCTCCCCTTTTCCCAGTAGGGGGCTTCAACACAGACCCCCTGAAACAATGACATCTCCTTGAATTAATCACTTGGCCAGTTTCTAGCCACTTCGGCACCTCACCCCACTTAACATTTCCTGGCCAGGCACATAGAATTCAATTAACCTTTAAAACAATTATCACTCACACATAATCCCCATCAGCCTACACCTCACAGGGGGGCTGTTTACCTGCACACAAAAGAGGGTTCATTAGGTATGCGAAGGGAACATTAGCATTCCAGCAATGAAAGAGACTTGTCCAATTAACCCTTTGAGCTCAGAATACAATGTGGTACATCCAATTGTGACAAGCCATGCAGTTCCTTGTAGTCCTTCCTGCATGAAGATTATAACTGTCTCTGCAGCATGCATGTGTCCGTTACACCCCCAAACGTTACAACTGGTGTCGAATGCGGGCAAAGTGCATTTGCAGGCGCAAAAAACGTTTAAAACTAAAAACTGACATTTAAAGAGACAGTATGCGTATTACTGACATTTAAAGAGACAGTATGCGTATGGCATGTCTTGGGTGAAGTCAGCCCAGAAATTGCAAACAACAGGCAAAGGCATGGAGGAGGTCATCAAGGCTCTTGCACAAGCCACCGTGACCCAGCAGCAAGCCACTGTGACCCAGCAGCAAGCGTTGGCAGAGGCAAACCGTCGCCATGAGGAAGCGATGGCTCAGCAGCAAGAAAACACACGACTGCTAGTCGCCCAGTTTACGGCTCAGCAGGAGTCCTCTCAAGCACAGGTGGCTGTCTTGCAGGAGGCAGTACAGCGCCTGGTTCAGGGACGAGAGCAAGCGGTCGTTGCCGCTAGCAACCCAGTGTCTGTGAGAGCCAGTGATTTTTTTACAAAAGTTAACACCCAGCGATGATGTAGAGGCCTTTCTTACCACTTTTGAAAGGATAGCAGAGAGAGAGGGGTGGCCCCGTGACCAATGGGCTGGCATTATCTCCCCTTTCCTCACCGGTGACCCACAAAGGGCCTACTTTGATCTCCCCTCTGAGCACATCAGCGACTATGAGAGACTGAAGGCAGAGATCCTGACCCGCCTGGGGGTAACCACAGCCGTCCGGGCTCAGAGGGTGCATCGCTGGCGGTAAAAACCTGACAGACCACCCAGGTCACAAATGCATGAACTGATACAGTTGGTCAAAAAATGGCTGCAGCCCGAAAAGTTGTCCGGTCCACAAATGGTGGAACGGGTGGTGATGGACTGGTACCTGCGGTCCCTGCCAGAGGACCTACAGCGCTGGGTAAGCCATGGAGACCCTGCAACTGCTGACCAGCTGGTTGAGTTGATTGAAAGGTATACCGTTGTAGAGGACTTGCTTGGGCCTGCCAAGCGTCGGGAACCCACGCTAAGGCCAACCAGACTGGCCACAACACCTAGGAGAGAAGCCCTACCAGACATGGGAACTCGCAGACCTGCATCAGCTTCCGCAGAAGCACGAAGGTTGGCGCCAGCCCCAAGGACAGGGGACCTACAGTGTTGGCGGTGTCGGTCCTGGGGGCATACCCGGGCACAATGCCCACTGCAGGAGGAGCCTATGGACTGCGGGACTGGTCGGAGAAGCTCCTTCTATGTGCAAAGTGTGTGTGCCACTCATCTTGATCTGGCTGCAGGACGGTTTGAATGTGAAGTGTGGGTGAACCACCTTTCTGCCAGGGCTCTACTGGACTCCGGTAGCATGGTAACACTAGTACATGCCAGGGTACTTGGGAGGCTTGGGCCAGTAACCAAGACACTACGGGTAGTGTGTATCCATGGGGACACCAAGGAGTACCCCTTGGTCCCGGTGACTGTTTCCTATGGCCATGCCTCAGTTACACAGGAGGTTGGGGTGGTAAAAAGTTTAATTCATGACATCATAGTGGGGCGGGACTGTCCACTATTTCTGGAACTATGGACCCAGGTACAGATGGGGCTGCCAGGAGAACTGGGGACACTGGACCTGGAAGGGACAGGGTCTGAGGGGTCCGAACCTGAAACCTCCCCAACACACCCCTCTGATATGGAGATACCTGTCACCAATAATGAAATTGCAGAGAATGCTAATGTAGAGGATAATGCCCCTGTCCCAGGTCTAGAAACCGAGTTGATCTCTGAGGGGGGGGAAGTCTTCCCATTGCAAGTTATGCTGGGGGAGGATGAGGAGGAGCTCTCCCAGGTTGAGGAGGGGGAAGGGGAAACATCCTCAAGGCCAGTACATCCAGACCTGGATGTATCCAGGGGTGCGTTTGGCACCGCCCAATTACAGGACCCTACCTTGGTCAATGCCCGAGAGCAGGTTTCTGTTATTGATGGGGTCTCACAAATGCCAGGCGCAGATCAGAGGTTTCCTCACTTTGCATTGAAGGGGTGTATCGAGTAGCTGAGAGCCGAGGGGAAACTGTAGAGCAGTTGCTGGTTCCCCAACCTTATAGGCAGATGCTGCTTGATCTGGCCCACAACGATGCACTGGGAGGACACCTGGGGGCGGAGAAAACAGAGGCCAGGATAACCGACCGGTTTTACTGTCCAGGGCTGAAAGCTGAGGTTAAAAGGTATTGTGCGTCTTGTCCCATTTGCCAGTTAACCGCCCCAGTGTCCCACTATAGAAACCCTCTGGTACCCTTGCCAATTATTGAGGTCCCGTTTGAGCGGATCGCTATGGATCTGGTGGGACCCCTGGTAAAGTCGGCCCGGGGGCACCAATACATATTGGTAATCCTAGATTATGCAACTAGGTATCCGGAAGCCATCCCTTTGAGGAAAGTCTCCTCTAAGGCCATTGCCAGGGAATTGTTTCAAATGTTCTCACGAACTGGGTTCCCCAAAGAGATACTGACGGATCAGGGTACCCCTTTTATGTCAAAGGTGATGGCGGACTTGTGCAAACTGTTCCAAATTAAGCAGTCTATCACCCGCAGACCGATGGCCTGGTTGAGAGGTTTAATAAAACCCTAAAGTCCATGTTGAAAAGAGTGGTCCAGAAAGATGGTAAGGATTGGGATATGCTACTCCCTGCTCTGTTGTTTGCTATCCGGGAGGTTCCACAAGCATCCACGGGCTTCTCACCATTTGAATTAGTGTATGGACGAAGGCCCCGGGGGTTACTTGATCTGGTAAAAGAGATGTGGGAAAGTGAGTCCTCACCGCATAAAACAGTGGTAGAGCATATCTCTCAAATACGAGAGAGAGTGGCTAAGGTGATGCCGCTGGTGAGGGAGCACATGCAGAAGGCTCAGGATGCCCAAAGAAGAGTGTATAACAGGTCTGCTAAAATTAGACAGTTCCAAGTAGAGAGCAAATTCTTGGCCAAGTGGCAAGGCCCGTTTGAGGTGGTAGAGAAAGTCGGTGAGGTGGACTACAAGGTACACCAGCCAGGGAAAAGAAAACCATACCAGATCTATCATGTTAATTTGTTGAAACCCTGGAGAGACAGAGAACAAGTGTCCGCGGTAGTAGGGGTACAGTCAGGGGACCATGCAGGGATCGACCTGGTGCAGGTTGCTGCTACCCTGACTGGGCCCCAAACCCAGCAAACAAAATAATTTTTACAAAGAAATAAGGATATGTTTTCAGGGTTGCCCGGTCGCACCAATGTCATCGAGCATGACATTGTGACCGAGCCGAATGTAAAAATCCGATTAATGCCTTACCGTATCCCAGAAGCTCATAGGGTGGCAGTGTCGGAAGAGGTTAAAAGAATGTTCGAGCTTGAAGTCATTGAAGAGTAGCAGAGCGAGTGGTCAAGTCCAATCGTGTTTGTACCCAAGCCCAACGGCACCCTCCGCTTCTGCAACGACTTCAGAAAACTTAATGAAGTCTCCAAGTTTGACGCATATCCCATGCCGCGGGTAGATGAGCTAATTGAGAGGTTAGGTCCTGCCAGGTACATCACCACGCTGGACCTCACAAAAGGGTACTGGCAGATTCCCCTGACTAAGGAAGCCAGGGAGAAAACGGCCTTCTCTACCCCGGAAGGCCACTTCCAATATAAAAGGATGCCGTTTGGTCTACACTCAGCCCCCGCCACATTCCAAAGGGCCATGGACAAAACTCTGCATCCACACCAACGGTACGCTTCAGTCTATCTAGATGACATAGTCATCTTCAGCACTGATTGGGAGTCCCACCTTCCCCGGGTTCAGGCAGTCGTAGACTCCTTGAGAAGAGCAGGATTCACCATCAATCCAGAGAAGTGTGCCATTGGGATGGAGGAAGCAAAATACCTAGGGTATATTGTGGGTAGAGGGCTGGTGAAGCCCCAAATGAATAAGGTGGAGGCCATACAGGACTGGCCCCGTTCCCTAACCAAGAAGCAGGTCAGAGCGTTTTTGGGCATAGTTGGCTATTATAGGAGGTTCGTCCCCAACTTCGCCACTATTGCTGCACCGCTGACTGACTTGACCAAAGGTAGAAAGTCAGTGATGATAAAGTGGAACGCCGAGGCCGAGACAGCTTTTCAAAAGCTTAAGACAGCTTTGTGCCAAGATCCGGTGCTTGTAGCTCCAGATTTAAAAAAATATTTTGTAGTGCAGACAGATGCTTCCAGTGAAGGGTTGGGAGCGGTCCTGTCTCAGGAAATCAATGGAGAGGAGCACCCCGTGGTTTTTCTTAGTAGGAAGCTGACGTCCGCTGAGAGAAACTACGCAGTGGTGGAGCGGGAGTGTCTGGCCATCAAGTGGGCTTTGGACTCCCTACGATATTTCCTCCTGGGTAGGAAGTTTCGCTTGGTGTTAGACCACGCTCCCCTGACGTGGATGAGACAAAACAAGCACACCAATGCCAGGGTAACAAGGTGGTTCCTTTCTCTCCAGGAGTTCAATTTCGTGGTAGAGCACAGACCCGAGAGACAACATCAGAATGCCGATGCCCTCTCCCGTGTCCATTGTATGGTGTCTACTGTTGCCTCCAACACCTCCGCGTTGAGGCAGAGGGGGGGGGGGATATGTACAGGACGCCAGGGTTGGGTCCTGGACGGGTGCTATACAGCACCACTATTTGGGCTATGGTCCCTTTAAATAGCGGGAAGAGTGTTCAGGGGGTCACCCAAAGTGGGTGAAGGATTCCAGGTAAGAGTTAATCCAGAGAGGACTGGCTCGCAATTCTCTCTGTCTTGATAGAGTAATTTGGGGCCTGGAATTCTGGAGGCTCTAAAGCGCTATTTGCACACCTCCCAACTTTTCAACTTCACAATGAGGGACAAATGAGCATACCCCCCAAGCGAAGTTGTTGAGCGGGGGGGGGGGGGTCCGCGGATCAAAGTTGTTGAACGGAGGGGGGTCCGCGGATCACAGTTGTTGAGCAGGGAGGGGGTCGGATCAAAGTTGTTGAGCGGGGGGGATCGAAGTTGTTGATCGCGGGGGGGTGCCGCAAAATCGTGGGGGGGTGCCGCGAAATCGCGAGAAAATAGCGCTGCTCGCGGGAGCGCGGGATTTAGCGCGTATCGCGGGACTTTCACGCGAAATCCGGGACGGTTGGGAGGTAAGTATTTCGGTGGGAAAGATCCTCCACTCCACTAAACACTGGAAATCAGCACACAAGGTGTTAACACTCCCAGAGAACCACCCATTTAAACAGGAAGTAGTGCTGGAGGTGTGTGAAGGAGTGTGGAGATTGCACCTGTGAAGACAAGCTGGGAGTCTGATAGCTGCTGTTCAGAATACAGTGATGACTTTTTGGAACCCAGGGGTTAAAGACCCGTCTACCAATGAACTGTATGTGCTTTGTTTTGACTTATTTTTGATGCTGAAGATAAGCAGACTTTTATTTGATGCTGAAGCTAAGCGGACTTTTCTGTTATAAGTTTTTCCTTGTGTGCTGAGAAAAGCCTTATTTTTGGTTGATCTATGAATAAAAGCCTTTTTATGTTCCCCCCCCCAAACGGTTTGTGCACTTAATCCCACCGAGCTATAGCCCCCGAACGTTACAATATATATACATATAAAATGTTTGGGGGTTCTAAGTAATTTTCTAGCAAAAAAAGATTGATTTAAACTTTTCAACAAAAAATTTAAAAAAATGCCTGGTGTTTTAGTGAACAACAAAGCTTATCAATATCCTGTCTATGTACCTAAATGAATATTTGAGGCAGAAAAATCTGTGTGACTTCAATATGTCTTATGCCGCGTACACACGACCGTTTTTCATGACGTGAATTTATTTTTTATTTTTTTAATGTCATTAAAAACGATCGTGTGTAGGCTCCAGAGCATTTTTCATGACGTGAAAAATGGGCATTAAAAATTTAGAACATGCTCTATTTTTTCGCGTTGTTTTTCACATCGTAAAAAACGGCCGTGTGTAGGCTTTAACGACAGGAAAAAAACGTGCATGCTCAGAAGCAAGTTATGAGACGGGAGCCCTCGTTCTGGTAAAACTTGCGTTTGTAATGGAGATCTCACGCTGTAACAGACTGAAAAGCACAAAGACTGAAAAGCGCAAATCGTCTCTCACCAAACTTTTACTAACACAAGAATCAGCAAAAGCAGCCCCAAGGGTGGCGCCATCCGAATGGAACTTCCCCTTTATAGTGCCGTCGTACGTGTTGTACGTCACTGCGCTTTGCTAGAGCATTTTTTCGTGTGTATGCAAGACAGGATTGACAAGAATCGAGTTGAAAAAAACATATTTTTTTCTAGACCATTAAAAATGGGCGTGTGTACGCGGCATTAAAGTGGTTGTAAACCCACATAGGAAAAAAAAAAGATCTGCAAGACAAAGGCATAATAAGCTAGTATGCATAGCATACTAGCTCATTATGTAACACTCACCTGAGATTGAAGCCCCCGGTGACATCGCTCCCGGAGTTACTTCCGGGTATTGCGGCTCAGGCACCGTGATTGGCCGGAGCCGCGATGATGTCACATGCCATTGCTTCAGTGCGCATGTGCCGATGACGTCGGCACATGCAGATACAGGGGATATCTCCTAAACCATGTAGGTTTAGGAGATATCCGAGGTAGCTACAGGTAAGTCTAATTAGAGACTTACATGTAGCAAAAAGAAGAAAAGGGTTTACAGCCACTTTAAGATTTATTTGAAGACTGAATATGCAGTATGGTTTTTGAATTCAGTTTTAGAATAACATTATTCTTTATTTTAAGATGTTCATGTGAGATCACTCCATTAGGGGCGCAGGGATGCCGCCCCCCCCCCCCAATCCATGCGCCCGGCCCCTAATCTACATGCAGGGCGCTGGACACATGAATTTTTTTTTCCGAAGCACGTGAATAGAGCCTGAGGCTCTATTTGGCTTCAAAAAAGGGTGGACTCGTGGTGCAGGGCTATTGTGTGACAATAGCAAATTAATATTCACTATCATCTTCCTGCTTCTCCTCCTGGGCCAATCAAGAAGCGTGTCTTAAGACCTGATTAGTCGAGAGGAGAAGTGATTGTATTGACCGGGAGCAGGGGAGGGGCACCAAGGAGAAGACGCCAGGGGATGGGGAAAGTGCAGGGCTGGGCAGATGGACGGATGGGCGAGCGACGGTGAGGGGGGAGAGGCTCGGGTGGTTTGTTTTCCGCCCCCCCCCCCGAAAAGAAAATAAAGCACCAGCTGCCACTGTGTGCGAGGGACTTGTATAAGAGATCAATAATGTTACAAATATAAGTAATGCTGGATGATGGGGGTGTACTCAGAGGCGTATCTAGTCAAAATGGCACCTATGGCAAGCACTGAAACTGCGCCCCTGTCAAAACATTCAAAACCCATCTTTCAGATAACCGTTACCTTAACAAAAAAAAACAGCCAACAATAACCCACACACTGATACAAAAATCACTGATGATGCCAACACACTGGCCCACCTCACACTCATCAAAATACATTGGTGCACACAGTAACTCATACAAAATCAATGACACACTAACACACAATCAAGGCACAGGGAGGGGCGCAGTGTGACAAGGACAGAGAGGGGTGCTGGGGACCGCCAGAGCCGAGAGGTGGCCGCAGAACAGGTGTTTTTTTTTTTTTTTTGTGCGGGGCGACTTTTTTGTCACTTTTCCCCATGGCACTTGCCATGGCTGCCATACCCTAGATACGCCACTGGGTGTACAATCTGAGGATGCAAAGTGAGGCTGGGTTCACAGTGTGGCAGGAACTCGCAATCCCGCTTGCGTTTTGTGAGTGGAAATTATTTGATTCCTGCCTCTTCTTCTTGCCCAGAATGGTCTGCCCTATACGCGATAAAAGCATCAAAGAAGCTCCGGAACCTTTTTTGGGAGTGCAGCGTCGCGCATTTTTTCACTGCACATTTTAGCGCATTTATAGAGAGCCTGCTGCTTGACAAAATGCATGACAAAACGTGCTTCTGCTACCCATGCTTGGAATGCTATTAACACTTTTTTAAACACACATCAAGATGCATGTTTTCTGTGTGCTTTGCCGCAACGTTTCAGAAGCTCCAGGTGTGAATGGAGCCTGAGAGGGAGTTGCAATTCGCAGTTTCAGGGGTGCTGGGTTCTTCAAAGGCCTTAAAGCTGTCTGTAGGGAGGCTTCAAGAATAGAGCAGAGTACACCCAACGTGGTGTAGATTCTCGGACTGTATCTGATTTAAGGTAAGTACAAAGGGGTTTGGACAGCTTGTTTATGGTGTATTTATACACTGCTCAAAAAAGATAAAGGAACACTTTGAAAACATATCAGATCTCAACGGGCACAAATCTCATGCTGGATATCTATACTGATATGGAGGGGGTAATGTGTTAGCAATGAAAGGATGGCACATCATTTGATGGAAATGAAAATTATCCACCTACAGAGGGCTGAATTCAAGGCCACCCTGAAAATAAAAGTGAAAAAATGATGCAGCAAGCTAGTCCATTTTGCTGAAATTTCATTGCAACAACTCAAAATGGTCCTCAGTAGTTTGTATGGCCCCCAAGTGCTTGTATGCATGCCTGACAACATCAGCGCATGCTCCTAATGAGATGACTGGTGGTGTCCTGGGGTATTTCCTCCCAGATCTGGACCAGAGCATCACTGAGCTCCTGAACAGACTGAGGTGCAACCTGGCGGCACCGGATGGACGAGAACATAATGTCCCAGAGGTAATCTTTTGGATTTAGGTCAGGTGAGCATGGGGGCCATTCAATGGTATCAATTTTCTTCATCCTCCAGGAACTGGCTGCATGCTCTCGCCACATGAGGCCAGGCATTGTCCTGCACCAGTAGGAACCCAGGACCCATTGCACCAGCATAGGGTCTGACAATGGGTCCAAGGATTTCATCCCGATACCTAATGGCAGTCAGGGTGCCATTGTGTAGCCTGTAGAGGTCTGTGCGTCCCTCCATGGATATGCCTCCCCAGACCATCACTGACCCACCACCAAACCGGTCATGCTGAACGATATTACAGGCAGCATGAAGTTCTCTGCCGCTTCTCCAGACCCTTTCACGTCTGTCACATATGCGCAGGGTGAACCTGCTCTCCTCTGTGAAAAGCATGGGGCACCAGTGGCGGACCTGCCAATTCTGGTAATCAATGGAAAATGGCAATCGAGCTCCACAGGGTCTGGCAGTGAGCACAGAGCACACTGGAGGACGTCGGGGCCTCAGGCCACCCCCATGTTTATGATTGGTCAGAGACATTCATGCCAGTGGCCTGCTGGAGGTCATTTTGTAGGGCTCTGGCAGTGCTTATCCTGTTCCTCCTTGCACAAAGGAGCAGATACCGGTCCTGCTGGTGGGTTAAGGACCTTCTACGGCTCTGTCCAGCTCTCCTAGAGTAAATGCCTGTCTCCTGGAATCTCCTCCATGCTCTTGAGACAGTGCTGGGAGACACGGCAAACCTTCTGGCAATGACACGTATTGATGTGCCATCCTGGAGGAGTTGGACTGCCTTTGCAACCTTTATAGGGTCCAAGTATCGCCTCATGCTACCAGTAGTGACACTGACCCTAGCCAAATGCAAAACTAGTGAAAACGGTCAGAAAAGATGAGTAGGGAAAGAAATGTCAGACACCTCCACCTGAAAAACCATTCCTGTTTTGGAGGTCGTCTCATTGTTGCCCATCTAGTGCACCTGTTGTTAATTTCAATTAACAGCAAAGCAGCTGAAACTAATTAATAACCCCCTCTGTATACACCCCTCCCCCTCTGCTACTTAACTGACCAGATCAATACCCCACGAGTTCTGATTCAAAAGTGTTCCTTTAATTTTTGTTGAGCAGTGTATAAATCAAGCCCATTTTACAAATTAGTAAAACCCATCATGACATGCTTATCATGCCGTTCTTTCATAGTCTACATTGTGTACTATAAGCATTGGTCAGGTTCATGATGAAAGAGTGAGAACTTAGTGGCAAGTCCCACCCCCTGTCATTATCTTAACAGGGCTTGGCATACAGCGGGAGGCGGCAAAGAACTGGATGAGGTGGGGGGGGGGGGCTGCCAAAGTTACCTTTTTCTATGAACCTAGAAGGTTCTTTACTGTAGGAGCGGCAAGGATGTGGAATTCCCTTCCACAGGCAGTGGTCGCAGCGGGGGAGCATCGATGGTTTCAAGAAACTATTAGATAAGAACCTGAACAACCACAACATACAGGGATATACAATGTAATACTGACATAAAATCACACACATAGGTTGGACTTGATGTACTTGTGTCTTTTTTCAACCTCACCTACTATGTAACTGTAGCGCTACCCCCGGAGGAGCCGCTGGTTAGATTTGGGATCGGCGTATTTAAGTTACCTCTGTGATGTGTCTAGGGGTGATGATGGTTGTGAGAGCAGTGACGGAATCTCCAGACAGTTGGTTGACGTTTTTCAATGCTTTATTTCTGGTCCAACACGACCAACAGTCAACTTGAGGTAGACGGCATAGGTTGGTGAAAGAAGAATAAACTTTGCAGACCCAGGTTATGGATAGGGAAGCAGGCCTGCCTCCAATACTTGTAATTATCACATCACCACTCCAGTTGGAGTGGGTAAAGTGCCCCTAGACAGACCTCTCTCACAGGCCTGGCAGCCAGAGCGCCACTTAGAACTTCTGGGAAGGAACAAGTCTCTGCCACAGGCAGAGACTTGTCTCTGCCACAGGATGAGACCTCTGCCACAGGCCTAGTGCTTGAAAGTTTGGATGATAGAGCGAATCCTCCCAGTGTATCACTTGGGGTCACCGACCAACAGTTTGCCACATGCAACCTGTCAGTGTCCGGTGCCCAGATCCCTGATGGTTCGTTCAAGTCCTGTTGGATCACCTGCCTCCGGGGTTCACCTCAGACCGACCCCCCCCCCCCCCACCGAACAGCACAACTCGCTTGGGATCTTCTCAATAGAGGTGGGGGACCCAGTAAGTCACTGGGGCCCCTGTACAGCGTCAGTTGCTCCGGGCCATGAGGGCCCAGAGTCAGGAACTCCGCGTAGCACGTGCGCCCCGGCCTGGTAGGCCATATCGCAGGGGCCCATGATGTACGCACACCCTAAAGGTGGGTGCCGCACCTGGAACCAGGAACCCGCGAAGAACCCCAAGCAATGTCCTCCGCCACAGAAATACCCCTCCCCAGCATGCTCCGCGAGGGGAAACTTCTCTAATTGGCTGCTGGAGAGAAGCGGCTCCGCCTGGACCCCTCTGGCGCCACCTCCTGTCCAGAGATGAAACGGCATCTCCGGAGAACAGAATGACCCAGAGAACAGTTCAGGGCTGGCGACAGCCGAATTTAGCAAATCAAAATGAATGGGAGCAAATAACTCTCCCATTCCCCAACTAAATTTAATCATAGCACCTGTACTGAAAAGTACACAGGCGCTACATAACTATGTAACAAGCTGGTGATTGGTTGCTCTGACCGCCTAGCAACCAACCACCAGCTTATTAATATGAAAAGTTAAAGGAACACTAAAGGTTTGTTTTTTATTAGATCAATTGATTGCTGTAAGCAAGAGCATTTAAATATCACTTACCTCGGTTTTCCTTTTGACCTCCAAAATACAGTAATCCAGGTTTGAAAATGCCATTTCCTGTCACTTCTCTTCTTGCTTTCCACTTGCTTTCTGAGCCTTTTTGCATGGTGGAAAGCAGAATGTGCTCACCCCCTCCCTATGACTACAGCTCTGCGTGAAGATGGTCTCTTATTCCTCACAGGCATGGAGGCTAAGCCTAATGGGAACTGTAGTTCCCATTAGGCCGTGATGTAGCAAGAATGAATGCGCGCTGCAAACCAGGAAGTCAGTGAGAATAACGATTCAGGAGTAACGGAGGTGAATAAAACAGCTCGATTTCAACAGGTATCAAACTAGTTCTAATGCAAAACATTACTTTTTACTTTATCAGCTACTGTCAGACTTTAATTTAAGAGGTAAATATTTTTGTCTTTACAATCCCTTTAACTTTGGCAACTCCCGCTCCCCTGTCCAATGCTGTGCTCCGCTGTTTCTCTGCATCCTAAATCCAATAAAAGTGTCATTCATTGGTTTTAATTTCTTTAATGCTATATTTAATATAGCATTAAAATATTTACTTAACAAGGCAGTAATGATGTGTACAGCACCTATAGTAGTCAATCAGATTTTATCCTTATTTTATTTATCACATTCAGATCAATGAAAAATGCTTTAAATATTGTTAAAGTTGTTGTTGCTAGTACCGTATTTATCTTCGTATAGCACGCCCCGGCGTATAGTGCGCACCCCCAACCTGGAAGGGAAATTCCTGAAAAAAAGAAAATACTTACAGTTTCAATGCCCCTCGTCGGTGTCTTGCCCGGCGTCCATCGACGGCCTTGTCCGGTCCGGCTTCCGTCTGCGGCCTCGGTGGTGTCCTCCCCGCTTCTACCGCGCTGTTTCTGAGCCGATCCCTGCTTCCCGTGCTGTGTTTGAATGCCGCCAACGACATATACCGAGCGCAGTACACTTGGGCCTGCTCGGCCACGCTCGGCTCCTCTCGCATAAAGGCTAGGAGGCGGCACAGGGCGTGACCGCGAGCGGAGCCGAACCTGGCCGAGTGTACCCGAGTCTACTGCGCTCCGTATATGTCGGCGGCGGCGGCGTTCAAACACAGCGTGGGAAGCGGGGATCGGCGAATATCGCGCACCCACGATTCTCTCCTTATTTTAAGGGGAAAAAAGTGCGCGATATACGCCGATAAATACGGTATTTATTTTTGTAATTTAATTCTGTATAAAACATTTAACAGTGTCATTTCATGAGATCATTTAGAGTCGGTTCACACTGGGGCGACCTGGGATCCGACTTGAAGTTGCCCCAAGTCGTTCCAAGTCGTGCGGTTGAGAAAATCAATGGAAGTAAATGGAGCCGTCTTAATACACACTACTGAAGTCGCTCCGACTTCAGAAAAGGTTCCTGTACTACTTCAATCCGACTTCTAAGCAACTTGTAGGCAACTTGTACCCATTGATTTCAATGGAAGTTGCCTCAGAAGTCTGATCACTGTCTTAACTGAAGTGTAGAGCCTGTGTACTTTTCAGTACAGGTGCTATGTCAAATTTAGTTGGGGGATGGGAGAGTTACCTTGCTCTCATCCATGTTGATCTGTTAAATTGGGTTTCTGTTAGCCCTGGGCTGTCCTGTGGTGTCAAGAGTGTGTTCCAAAGATACCTTCCCATCTTTGGATAGCAGGTGGCGCCAGAGGGGTCCAGGCGGAGCGCCTTTCTCCATCAGCCAATGAGAGGAGTGTTTCCCTCACAGGGCATGCTGGGGGAGGGTATTTCTGTGACAAATGCCATTTTGTGGGGCTCTTCGCTCGTTCCTGGTTCCAGGTGCGGCACCCATCTTTAGGGTGTGTGCACATCACGGGCCCCGGCGAGATGGCCTACCAGGCAAGGGCGCACGTGCCACGTGGAGTTCCTGACTCTGGGCCCTCATGGCCCAGAGCGACTGATGCTGCCAAGGGGCCCCAGTGACTTACTGGGTCCCCCACCTCTTATTAAGAAGATCCCAAGCGAGTTGTGCTGTGCGGTGGGGAGTCGGTCTGAGATGAACCCGGAGGCAGGTGATCCAATAGGGCTTAGACGATCCATCGGGGATCTGGGTGACCGGACACTGACAGGTTGTATGCTGCAAACTGTCAGCCGGTGACCCCAAGCTAACAAGTTTACCTGAGGAAGATTCAGGCGAAATTGTGTTCACTGGGAAGATTCGCTCTATCATCCATGTTCATGAGTATTGGGCCTGTGGCAGAGGTCTCACTGCAAATCTAAATCTTACTAGAGCCAAGTCGGTGGCAGAGACTTGTTCCTTCCCAGAAGTTCTAAGTGACACCCTGGCTGCCAGGCCTGTGAGAGGAACCTGTCCAGGGGGCACTACACTCACTCCGGCTGGAGTGGCGACAAAGCAAGGGCTATTATCCTGAAGCAGGACTGCTTCGCTTATCTAGAGGCCTGAATCTGCAAGTTTCTCTCCTTTCACCAACCTATTCTATCTACCTCGAGTTGACTGTTGGTCATGTTGGACCAGTAATAAAAGCACAGAAAACGTCACCCTGCTGTCTGGACATTCCGTCATTTGCTCTTATCACCATCCTCTTCTTCATCATCATCCCTAGACACATCACAGAATTAACATAATCATGCCGTCCCAAATCTAACCAGTGGCTCCTCCGGGAGTAGCGCTACACGTGGGGGCTCGTCCGGGATGCTTGCTGTTACCTCTGGCAACGGAACCGTGAGTTTAACTTTATTGTGAGAGCAAGGAATTGTCGGGTGTTCACTGTGCGGTGAAGAAGGAGTTAACCTCAGGTAGCAGTAACTTGGGTGTACATGCGGTGAAGCCGCGTGCATCTGCCACGTGCAAAAAGAAAGTTTCTTCAAGTGGGAGGAGCCACCCACCCCTGCGTGAGACGTGGGGCAAGGATTCATGCCAAACCAGTAATTGCTGCCCGCCTACGAGAGAGAGTGCCACGTGAGAGATGTCCGCTCCCTCGCTGCCGCCCACCGCCCCTCAGCGATTGAGGCCCCCAATGTCTGCTCCGGGGGCCTCCACCATGTTTGCCGCAGCCGGAGTACCCCTCACCGATACCGGGATCCGGATGTGCATGGAAGGCGAGTTTGTCCTTTATTCGAGCGGAGGATCCGAGGCCCTCGGACTGTCCTGCCCTCGCTGTGAGGAGCTGGCCGTGCGATTTTTGCCTTTCGCCCGGTGCCAAAGATGCCGGGCCTAATTGTTCAAAGTCCAGCCACCTGCCGAGGCTCCTTGGGAGTATCGGGTGAACTGGATCTCCGGGACTGTTACCGTGGAGGAGGAACCCCCATGGCCGAAACCCTTCCCGTCGGTGGATATTGTTGAGCCGGAGGCTATTGACTCGGAGATTGTCACCGTCTCGTCCACCATGACTCTGCTTTCAGCTACCTCGCCATCCCGCTCACCGGAGGTAAGCACAATGGACGAGACGGACAAAGTTGACTGTGTCACCAGCGTGACAAGCACGCGAGCCGAGCCTGTACCGGAGACTGACACTGTTAATGCGGTTTCTGTGTGGTGTGCTGTTGTCGGAGAGGGCCCTGCACAGGCCTCCCACGGCTGTGATCGAGACCTGCCTGCCCGCTGCCTACCGGACTGGCCTAGGGACCCATCCAAGGCGTGCCACTACCCACCTGCGGAGGAGTGTAACTCATCCGATCTGGAGTCCTTATCAGACGATGGGACCATCGACCATTTATTCGAACCGGAGTTCCCAGAGTCCCAGGGCTATGGAGGATTTCGGGCTGTCCGCACAAGGAGAAAGAAACGCTCCGGCCGGAGTGCACCACGTGGGCCCAGCGCATCGAACTCGAGCATCCCGCAGCTGACCTGGGGAGAGGGTGAGTTTGTTTCAGTTCTTGACATCACCACTCCCATACCCACTGCTGCGCCTGTACTTAAACGGGCGCCTGATGCCATAGTGAAACCTGGGTTCGGAGACCCACGTATGCTGCCCAGACTGGCCCGTTTGCAGCGTGTCTTTATGCGGAGAGTAGCTGCTGAATACGGGTATGAACACCCCTATGTACCTCCATCCCTCCTGACTGAGCTTGAAAATTTAAGGGAGAAATGGTACAGGGATGCTATTTGGGAACACCTGAATGTTCCCGTCAATGATCGGGAGACGCTGTATGCCTTCCTGTGCATAGGAAACTGGCTGGAAGGTTGTCTCAAAGGATGGAGCCCTGGCAGGTAAATTTTTCATGATCGTGTGGTTCTCAAATGTCCCGGGAGGGTAGACCTTGGGCCAGATTCAGGTACATCGGCGCATCTTTGAGCCGGCGTAGTGCATCTCATATGCGCTACACCGACGTAACATTGAGAGGCAAGCTGAGTATTCACAAAGCACTTGCTCCCATATTTACGCCAGCGTAACCTAAATGGGCCGGTGTAAGCTCGCCTAATTCAAAGTAGGCAGGTAGTGGGCGTGTTGTATAAAAATTAGTCGTGACCCCATGTAAATGCATGGCTGTACGAACGGCGCTTGCGCGCGCATGCTCGGGATCACGTTGCATACTGTATACTCCCTAAGATACAACGGCTCAATGCGTACAACGTGAACGTAACTTACGCCCAGCCCCATTCAAGTACGACTTACGGAAACAGCGTAAAATACGACGCTGTTCCCGTGCCCATACCTTAATATGACTTACCACTGCTTTATGAGGGGTAAACTTACGCCGGACGTACGCCTTGCGTAAACGGTTTACATATTCGACGCGTAAATCAACGGAAGTGCCCCTAGCGGCCAGAGTAAATATGCACCCAAGATACGACGATGTAGGAGACTTACGTTGGTCGTAGGAAGACAAAATTCAGGCGTATCTTGTACTGTAAAATACGGCGCATAGATACGACGGCGCATCCTAGAACTTAGGCGGCGTATCAACAGATACGTCGGCGTAAGTTCTCTGTGAATCTGGCCCCAAGTGTTCTCTATAACTGCCATTAACTCCAATGGAGACAACATTTTCCTGCCAGACCCACGTTTCTCCCGATAGGCCCCATGCCTATGCTGTTGAACTTGCTGCTTATGAAGAAGATATGGACAAGGACCTTTCCCCCTATTCAAGTTTTTGTTTATTTCCCTTCTGGATCCACATTTTGGTGCATGTGCAGAACTTTGGGTTGGGTTTATCTCAGTTATTTAGAATAGGGTCTTGTCCGTTTCTTTGTAGCACCAGAAGAAATTTCAGCACTGGAAATGCCTTATTTTACATTTCTCTCTTTTTGCTGTATATCTTGAATTGAACTTGGACTGCCGTGTAGTACCAGCGCACTGACCGCTAGGGGGCAGTGTTCTGCAACGTTTTTTTATTACAGAACTTCAATGGTATATATATATATTTTTTTCTGCTCTGTTCTATTTCTTGCAACTCAGGAAAAAAAATCTCAGCACTTATTGATAGATCCCTGGGAGGAGGGGAAATTTCTCACTCCGCTGGAGGGTGTAGTTTCAACTCTGACCTTGGAAATTGTAAATAGAAAATAATATATATATATTAGAGTGTATATTTGTATGTATGTTCTTTTTGTTTCTTTGCTGGTTGCTGATCCAACCTACTATCAACGCTGTCGGAGACTGGGGCAGATTAGATAGATAGGAATGTATATGTCATTATTCTTATTGTAGTGTTGTGTAATTTCATAGTTCTTCCTATAGTATTCAAGGAAGCTAATATTTGTACCTCAAAGTTATGCACTTGTTTTTATTTCTTTCTTCCTACTTTCTCTATTTCTGTTATGCAGATCAGGCCGGCATTCAGGCTTGAATGCCTTGGGACACTGGGGACAGTGTCATTTCAAGTGGGGGGAGTGTGTAGCGCCTTTGTACTTTTCAGTACAGGTGCTATGTCAAATTTAGTTGGGGGGATGAGAGAGTTACCTTGCTCTCAACCGTGTTGATCTGTGAAATTGGGTTTCTGTCAGCCCTGGGCTGTCCTGTGGTGTCAGAGTGTGTTCCAAAGATACCTTCCCATCTTTGGATAGCAGGTGGCGCCAGAGGTGTTTCCCTCACGGGGCATGCTGGGGGAGGGTATTTCTGTGACAAATGCCATTTTGTGGGGTTCTTCACTCGTTCCTGGTTCCAGGTGCGGCACCCATCGTTAGGGTGTGTGCACATCACGGGCCCCGGCGAGATGGCCTACCAGGCCGGGGCGCACGTGCCACGCGGAGTTCCTGACTCTGGGCCCTCATGGCCTGGAGCGACTGATGCTGCCAAGGGGCCCCAGTGACTTACTGGGTCCCCCACCTCTTATTAAGAAGATCCCAAGTGAGTTGTGCTGTGCGGTGGGAAGTCGGTCTGAGATGAACCCGGAGGCAGGTGATCCAATAGGGCTTAGACGATCCATCGGGGATCTGGGTGACCGGACACTGACAGGTTGTATGCTGCAAACTGTCAGTCGGTGACCCCAAACTATCAAGTCTACCTGAGGAAGATTCAGGCGAAATTGTGTTCACTGGGAAGATTCGCTCTATCATCCATGTTCATGAGTATTGGGCCTGTGGCAGAGGTTTCACTGCAAATCTAAATCTTACTAGAGACTTGTTCCTTCCCAGAAGTTCTAAGTGACACCCTGGCTGCCAGGCCTGTGAGAGGGACCTGTCCAGGGGGCACTACACTCACTCCGGCTGGAGTGGCGACGAAGCAAGAGCTATTATCCTGAAGCAGGACTGCTTCGCTTATCTAGAGGCCTGAATCTGCAAGTTTCTCTTCTTTCACCAACCTATTCTATCTACCTCGATTTGACTGTTGGTCATGTTGGACCAGTAATAAAAGCACAGAAAACGTCATCCTGCTATCTGGACATTCCGTCATTTGCTCTTATCACCATCCTCTTCTTCATCATTGGAGAAAAAGACTGGACAGCCGCACTTCCATGAAATTCTTAAAATGTTGCTTTTAATAGTAAAAAATGGAAACAGCACTACAAGTCACAGCAGACAGTGGGGTGGATAGCTGACGCGTTTCGCACTGGGGTATCAGCGCTTAGTCATAGCTAAAACAAAAATGATACACAACTCAAATATATACACACCTAAACCATTTTTTGAGCACGCCAGCCAGCACTAATTGGCTACAATTTCAGGGGACTAGAGCAGTGGTCTCAAAGTACCGGCCCACGGGCCAGTTATAAATGGCCCGCAGGCAGGGCGGAAGTGGGGGGAGCAAAGAGCTGGCGCCATCTGGTGGTGAGCCGTTGGTATTACAAGTTATTACCACCAGATGTGAGCTGGTGCCATCTGGTGGTGGCCGTTGGTATTACAAGTTAAGCATTACAAGTTAACCACTAGCTGACGGCCGTACGACTTTGTACGGCCTCAGCGCGGCTCCCAAACTCTAACAGGCCGTCTTTTTACGGCCTCCCCTTTGCACGTTCCCCGCGCGCGCTCCCGAGCGCGCAGCGGGGAACTGCTGTGCTGGCCGTGTCCCTTGGACACAGCCAGTCACAGATCGCCGTGAACGGCCAATCGGAGCGGCCGTTTCCTAGGCGATCTGTGCGGCCAATGAGAGATGATCTCATATGTTTACATATGAGATCATCGCTCATTCCAGGCTCTCGCAGACAGCGGTGCTGTCAGGGGAGAGAGGAGACGGATCTGTGTCTCTTGTACATAGAGACACAGATCGGTCACCTCCCCCAGTCACCCCCCTTTCCCCACAGTTAGAACACTAATATTAGGGTACACATTTAACCCCTTCCTCACCCCCTAGTGTTAACCCCTTCCCTGCCAGTCACATTTATACAGTAATTAGTGCATATTTATAGCACTGATTGCAGTATAAATGTGAATGGCGCCAAAAATGTGTCAAAAGTGTCCGCCATAACGTCGCAGTCCCAATAAAAATCGCAGATCGCCGCCATTACTAGTAAAAAAAAAATAATAATAATAATAATTCTGTCCCTTATTTTGTAGGCGCTATAACTTTTGCGCAAACCAGTCGCTTATTGCGATTTTTTTTTTTTATTTTTTTTTTTTTTACTAAAAATATGTAGAATACGTATCGGCCTAGACTGAGGATAAAAAAAAAAAACGTAAAAAAAAAATTGAGCTATTTATTATAGCAACAAGTAAAAAAATGATTTTTTTTTTTCAAAATTGTCGCTCTATTTTTGTTTATAGCGCAAAAAATTAAAACCGCAGAGGTGATCAAATACCACCAAAAGAAAGCTCTATTTGTGGGGAAAAAAGGACGTTAATTTTGTTTGGGAGCCACGTCGCACGACCGCGCAATTGTCAGTTAAAGCGACGCAGTGCTGAATCGCAAAAAGTCCTCTGGTCAGGAAGGGGTTTAAGTGCCCAGTAAGGAAGTGGTTAAACAGCAATTCTAATGTCATTTTACACTATTTTCACTGCCATCTTCTTCCCTCTAATTAGAACCCCCAAACATTATATATAATTTTTATCCTAACACCCTAGAGAATAAAATGGCAATCGTTGCAATACTTTCTGTTACGCCGTATTTGCGCAGCGGTCTTGCAAGCGCACTTTTTTGGGAAAAAATGACACTTTTTTTAATTAAAAAATAAGACAACAGTAAAGTTATCCCCATTTTTTTTAATATTATGAAAGATAATGTTAGTCCGAGTAAATTCATACCCAACATGTCACGCTTCAAAATTGCGTCCGCTTGTGGAATGCCGACAAACTTTTTTACCCTTTAAAATCTTCATAGGCGACGTTTAAAAAAATCTACAGGTTGCATGTTTTAAGTTACAGAGGAGGTCTGGTGCTAGAATTATTGCTCTCGCTCTACCAATCGCGGCGATACCTCACATGTGTGGTTTGAACACTGTTCACATATGTGGGCGCTGCTCACGTATGTGTTCGTCGGGACGGGGTGCGTTTTCTGGCTACTAACTTTTTTAGCTGGCTCCTACATAGATTCTAAGCAAATTTTTCAAACCCTGACTTACACCAGTGCTGGTGGTAATAATGCGCTGGCTGACACCAGTGCTGGGGGTTAATAATGTGTTCGCTGACACCAGTACTGTTGTTTTTGAAGTTTGAAAGTTTGCATGCGGCCCCCCATGGCATATGAAAACTTGTCTTGTGGCCCTCAGGTAATTTGAGTTTGAGACCCCTGGACTAGAGGATGCAGATACTGTGGCCACATAAAAACGGGACAGTATGTCCTCTCCTATACCTGTGAGAAGAGTTTTAAAATCAAAGAGTTCATTAATTGTAACACAAAATTTATAGTATATGTCATTAGTTGTAATGCATGTCAAATACAGTACGTGGGTCTCACGATTCATAGGCTACAGGCTCTCTGACCATCTATATGACATTGATAAAAATCATACTACGAATGTGGCTCACCACTGGAACACTGTGCATTCCAAGGATGTAACTAGCTTATCTATACAAGGTATAGAGAAAATTACTACGTCCATTAGAGGGGGTGACAAATTCAAAAAACTATGGGCTAGATCAGTCTTTCTCAACCAGTGTGCCGCGGCACACTGGTGTGCCGTCAGAGGTTCTCAGGTGTGCCGCGGGGTCAGTGGAGAGAAGGCTGTCAGATGAGCCTGCTCTCCTGCTGAACTGTGAGAACCCCTGTTGGCTTCAAAAGTGAAAGTAAAGTGCAGAGGAGTGTGCTGTGCTCTCTGCTTCCCCCTAGAGTGCAGTACCCGGCTGAATGATAAATCTGGAAAGGTACTGAGCTAGAAGCTAGATTCATTTTAAAATGGTTTTATACATGTGTCTGTGTGTGCGTCTGTCTGTGTGTGTGTGTGTGTGTGCATGCATGTGTAAGCATGTGTATGTATGTATGTATGTATATTACTTTTAATCCTGACCCGACCCCCCCATTCCTGTACCATCAGAATGGCTTCTGTAGGGCTGGTTTGATAGCAGCAAGGACTGCTGCTCCTCTGAAAAGCAATCCATGCACAGATTGCTTTTCAGAGGCATTTGACAGGCGTTAAAGAGGCATTATGTTGCCTCTTTACCACCTGTTTTAAGTCCGTAAATGCAGCATCACTATACCACAACCGTGCAATGCACACAGTTGCGGGGTAGTTGCAGTGCAGCCCCATTCACCCTCGGTATACCTCCAGTTGCAGCCACAGCATGTGAACACCCTCAGCTGCTGCCTCTGCAGCTAAAGGTGGAGAAGTTGGGGGTGGTAAAAACAGCTCAACCATGTGGTTTTACCGCCCCTATGATATGTGAACAAGCCCTTGGTTCACATCTGTGTAGCTGCATGTAGGGCAGTCCATTAATTTCCGTACCCACAAAAATGCAGGGAAACAAGTCCCCAACCTTTTTATTTTTTTTTAGTTGGACTGCAGCAAAAGCACCCCACATTTTCCAATGTGTGGGGGTACCATTAAGAATGGCACCCCTAAAGAGCAGAGCATTTGTCTGTGTGTCAGGAATGAGCGTGATTTTGCGCGTGTTCTGCGACACACCGTAATGTGAACCAAGCCTTGGACTGGGGTGCCTCAAGACTGAAAATACTTTTTAAGGGTGCCCCGACTGTAAAAAGGTTGAGAAACACTGGGCTAGATTCAGAGAGAATTTACGCCGGCGTATCTATAGATACGCCGCGTAAATTCAAATCTGCGCCGGCATATCTTCTTTCTGTATTCAGAAAGCAAGATACGCCGACATTAGCCTAAGATGCGACTGGCGTAAGTCTCTTACACCGTCGTATCTTAGGGTGCATATTTACGCTGGTCGCTAGGTGGCGCTTCCGTCGTTTTCGGCGTAGAGTATGCAAATGACCTAGATACGCGATTCACAAATTTACGTACGGCGCTAATTTTTTACGTCGTTTACGTTAGGCTTTTTCGGCGTAAGGTTACTCCTGCTATTAGGAGGCGCACGCAATGTTAAGTATGGCCGTCGTTTCTGCGTTGAAATTTAAAAAAATTACGTTGTTTGCGTAACTCGTCCGTGAATGGGGCTGGACGTAATTTACGTTCATGTCGAAACCAATGACGTCCTTGCGGCGTACTTTGGAGCAATGCACACTGGGAAATTCCACGGACGGCGCATGCGCTGTTCGGGAAAAACGCCAATCACGTCGGGTCACCAAGAATTGACATAAAACACGTCCCCTCATCCTTATTTGAATTACGCACGCTTACGACGCCCCCATTTACGCTACACCGCCGTAACTTAGGAGGCAAGTGCTTTGTGAATACAGCACTTGCCTCTCTAACTTACAGCGGCGTAGCGTAAATACGATACGCTGCGCCGCCGTAACTATGCGCGGTCCCCTACCTGAATCTAGTCCTATGTAGACAGGAGTTTTTTTGGATATTTTCTCTCCAAACTAGAATTCCGAAGGGGTTAAACTTCGAATGGGATGTTTCCCATTTCTATGACTAATAAGAGCTATCCCCAGCCTGTCTTCTCTGTTCATTTATACCTTTATTTTACATACATTCCTCTTGTTTGTGTTATTGCTGTCCAGATTCCATCTTCATTTCATGGCTTAAGCACATTTACATGCATTTTTATGTATTTAAATGAACTTTGTGGACTTTTTTGCAGTCGCTACGTTATTTAGTGGGAATGCTTTAATAAGCATTCCCAGTATTGATATCCGTAAATTTATTAGTGGGAATGCTTTAATAAGCATTCCCAGTATTGATATTCGTTTTTTATTTTTATCCTTTATTATTAGTGGGAATGCTTTAATAAGCATTCCCAGTATTGATATTCGTTTTTTATTATTTTTAGTGGGAATGCTTTAATAAGCATTCCCAGTATTGATATCCGTAAATTTTTTATTATTAGTGGGAATGCTTTAATAAGCATTCCCAGTATTGATATTCGTTTTTTATTATTAGTGGGAATGCTTTAATAAGCATTCCCAGTATTGATATTCGTTTTTTATTATTAGTGGGAATGCTTTAATAAGCATTCCCAGTATTGATATTTAGTGGGAATGCTTTAATAAGCATTCCCAGTATTGATATTCGTTTTTTATTATTCTTCTTCTTAATTTTATTCCGTACGTTTTTTGGCTCTGCGTAACTTCTGCATACTTTCAGCTATTGAGACCATTTAACTTTTAAAATGTTCGTCTCATTCAGCTAACGATGGGACTTCTTCAAGTTTTTTTGTACTATTTATACTTTTTAAAATATTAAGCTTTTAGACACTTTTTTTTAACATTGAAGTCAATGAGAACATCCTTTTTCCTGCTTCAAAACACACGTTCTGCCAAAAGTTTCAGCTCCTTCATACTTTCACTTACAGACACCAAACAAACTTTAAAGCAGTCACAAAATATTCAGCTATCCAAACATGACTTTTTAGATTGATATCTTATACGGTTTTTGTGAAAACGCAATTTACGTTTAGTGATTTTTTTATCGGTTATAATGTAATCCTATGGAGCAGGTTTAGAGTGTGTCATGTGACCTTTAGAGTGGAGATCTTTGAAAACAAAAATTATCTTTAAAAAAAGGGCGAACAAATTGCTCTCACGCCCACAAGATCTACTTGTCATACACAATTTATATATCAAAACGTAGGTATGCTTGTCTGGTTTCAGGCAATGTGATCAGTTTTGTGATACGTATTTTAGTTTTAGTTCCAGGAGCTTCTAAAGGACAAGAGTGACAAAACCACTCTCATTGACCGTCCATGTTAAAAATTTAAAAATTTTTCCTGCAAAACACACAAAGACGCTCTTTTCTAAATCGCTGGCATGGCCACAATTTTAAGTTTATCAACATAAATTTCATATCGATGCGTTCACAAGGGCCGTGTCTTTCAAACGGTGAAGTCGCTGTATCGATCGCATGTACGGTTGTGGATTTATTACGTTTTGTTTGGAGGCGTAATTAATGTATTGGTCTGTGAATTAAAAGGCGTTTGTAATGGAATTTCTTTCCATAAATAGCTTTCTACCTCAGTGCAATATTCCTCCTCACTGACCTGGGGGGAGGGGAAACCTCTTGAGGGGGGAGGGGCGACCAGGAAGTCAGCATACTCTCTACTTTGCAGATAGAGAAAGGAGCTGTGTGTCCTAAAGATAGTGTAGTGGTTATGGTGAATGGCTTTGGTGCGGGCTCAGCAATTCAGCATTCCCACTCGCATTTTCCTCAGGGAATGCATTTTCTAGTCGTTTTTTATTATTAGTGGGAATGCTTTAATAAGCATTCCCAGTATTGATATTCGTTTTTTATTATTCTTCTTCTTAATTTTATTCCGTACGTTTTTTGGCTCTGCGTAACTTCTGCATACTTTCAGCTATTGAGACCATTTAACTTTTAAAATGTTCGTCTCATTCAGCTAACGATGGGACTTCTTCAAGTTTTTTTGTACTATTTATACTTTTTAAAATATTAAGCTTTTAGACACTTTTTTTTAACATTGAAGTCAATGAGAACATCCTTTTTCCTGCTTCAAAACACACGTTCTGCCAAAAGTTTCAGCTCCTTCATACTTTCACTTACAGACACCAAACAAACTTTAAAGCGGTCACAAAATATTCAGCTATCCAAACATGACTTTTTAGATTGATATCTTATACGGTTTTTGTGAAAACGCAATTTACGTTTAGTGATTTTTTTATCGGTTATAATGTAATCCTATGGAGCAGGTTTAGAGTGTGTCATGTGACCTTTAGAGTGGAGATCTTTGAAAACAAAAATTATCTTTAAAAAAAGGGCGAACAAATTGCTCTCACGCCCACAAGATCTACTTGTCATACACAATTTATATATCAAAACGTAGGTATGCTTGTCTGGTTTCAGGCAATGTGATCAGTTTTGTGATACGTATTTTAGTTTTAGTTCCAGGAGCTTCTAAAGGACAAGAGTGACAAAACCACTCTCATTGACCGTCCATGTTAAAAATTTAAAAATTTTTCCTGCAAAACACACAAAGACGCTCTTTTCTAAATCGCTGGCATGGCCACAATTTTAAGTTTATCAACATAAATTTCATATCGATGCGTTCACAAGGGCCGTGTCTTTCAAACGGTGAAGTCGCTGTATCGATCGCATGTACGGTTGTGGATTTATTACGTTTTGTTTGGAGGCGTAATTAATGTATTGGTCTGTGAATTAAAAGGCGTTTGTAATGGAATTTCTTTCCATAAATAGCTTTCTACCTCAGTGCAATATTCCTCCTCACTGACCTGGGGGGAGGGGAAACCTCTTGAGGGGGGAGGGGCTACCAGGAAGTCAGCATACTCTCTACTTTGCAGATAGAGAAAGGAGCTGTGTGTCCTAAAGATAGTGTAGTGGTTATGGTGAATGGCTTTGGTGCGGGCTCAGCAATTCAGCATTCCCACTCGCATTTTCCTCAGGGAATGCATTTTCTAGTTCTTCTTCTTAATTTTATTCCGTACGTTTTTTGGCTCTGCGTAACTTCTGCATACTTTCAGCTATTGAGACCATTTAACTTTTAAAATGTTCGTCTCATTCAGCTAACGATGGGACTTCTTCAAGTTTTTTTGTACTATTTATACTTTTTAAAATATTAAGCTTTTAGACACTTTTTTTTAACATTGAAGTCAATGAGAACATCCTTTTTCCTGCTTCAAAACACACGTTCTGCCAAAAGTTTCAGCTCCTTCATACTTTCACTTACAGACACCAAACAAACTTTAAAGCGGTCACAAAATATTCAGCTATCCAAACATGACTTTTCAGATTGATATCTTTTACGGTTTTTGTGAAAACGCAATTTACGTTTAGCGATTTTTTCAGAAAATGGAATCGGTTATAATGTAACCCTATGGAAGGGATTTAGAGTGTGTCATGTGACCTTTAGAGTGGAGATCTTTGAAAACAAAAATTATCTTTAAAAAAAGGGCGAACAAATTGCTCTCACGCCCACAAGATCTACTTGTCATACACAATTTATATATCAAAACGTAGGTATGCTTGTCTGGTTTCAGGCAATGTGATCAGTTTTGTGATACGTATTTTAGTTTTAGTTCCAGGAGCTTCTAAAGGACAAGAGTGACAAAACCACTCTCATTGACCGTCCATGTTAAAAAAATTTAAAATTTTCCTGCAAAACACACAAAGACGCTCTTTTCTAAATCGCTGGCATGGCCACAATTTTAAGTTTATCAACATAAATTTCATATCGATGCGTTCACAAGGGCCGTGTCTTTCAAACGGTGAAGTCGCTGTATCGATCGCATGTACGGTTGTGGATTTATTACGTTTTGTTTGGAGGCATAATTAATGTATTGGTCTGTGAATTAAAAGGCGTTTGTAATGGAATTTCTTTCCATAAATAGCTTTCTACCTCAGTGCAATATTCCTCCTCACTGACCTGGGGGGAGGGGAAACCTCTTGAGGGGGGAGGGGCGACCAGGAAGTCAGGATACTCTCTACTTTGCAGATAGAGAAAGGAGCTGTGTGTCCTAAAGATAGTGTAGTGGTTATGGTGAATGGCTTTGGTGCGGGCTCAGCAATTCAGCATTCCCACTCGCATTTTCCTCAGGGAATGCATTTTCTAGTTCTTAATTTTAATTTTAATTTTATTCCGTACGTTTTTTGGCTCTGCGTAACTTCTGCATACTTTCAGCTATTGAGACCATTTAACTTTTAAAATGTTCGTCTCATTCAGCTAACGATGGGACTTCTTCAAGTTTTTTTGTACTATTTATACTTTTTAAAATATTAAGCTTTTAGACACTTTTTTTTAACATTGAAGTCAATGAGAACATCCTTTTTCCTGCTTCAAAACACACGTTCTGCCAAAAGTTTCAGCTCCTTCATACTTTCACTTACAGACACCAAACAAACTTTAAAGCGGTCACAAAATATTCAGCTATCCAAACATGACTTTTTAGATTGATATCTTATACGGTTTTTGTGAAAACGCAATTTACGTTTAGTGATTTTTTTATCGGTTATAATGTAATCCTATGGAGCAGGTTTAGAGTGTGTCATGTGACCTTTAGAGTGGAGATCTTTGAAAACAAAAATTATCTTTAAAAAAAGGGCGAACAAATTGCTCTCACGCCCACAAGATCTACTTGTCATACACAATTTATATATCAAAACGTAGGTATGCTTGTCTGGTTTCAGGCAATGTGATCAGTTTTGTGATACGTATTTTAGTTTTAGTTCCAGGAGCTTCTAAAGGACAAGAGTGACAAAACCACTCTCATTGACCGTCCATGTTAAAAATTTAAAAATTTTTCCTGCAAAACACACAAAGACGCTCTTTTCTAAATCGCTGGCATGGCCACAATTTTAAGTTTATCAACATAAATTTCATATCGATGCGTTCACAAGGGCCGTGTCTTTCAAACGGTGAAGTCGCTGTATCGATCGCATGTACGGTTGTGGATTTATTACGTTTTGTTTGGAGGCGTAATTAATGTATTGGTCTGTGAATTAAAAGGCGTTTGTAATGGAATTTCTTTCCATAAATAGCTTTCTACCTCAGTGCAATATTCCTCCTCACTGACCTGGGGGGAGGGGAAACCTCTTGAGGGGGGAGGGGCGACCAGGAAGTCAGCATACTCTCTACTTTGCAGATAGAGAAAGGAGCTGTGTGTCCTAAAGATAGTGTAGTGGTTATGGTGAATGGCTTTGGTGCGGGCTCAGCAATTCAGCATTCCCACTCGCATTTTCCTCAGGGAATGCATTTTCTAGTTCTTAATTTTAATTTTAATTTTATTCCGTACGTTTTTTGGCTCTGCGTAACTTCTGCATACTTTCAGCTATTGAGACCATTTAACTTTTAAAATGTTCGTCTCATTCAGCTAACGATGGGACTTCTTCAAGTTTTTTTGTACTATTTATACTTTTTAAAATATTAAGCTTTTAGACACTTTTTTTTAACATTGAAGTCAATGAGAACATCCTTTTTCCTGCTTCAAAACACACGTTCTGCCAAAAGTTTCAGCTCCTTCATACTTTCACTTACAGACACCAAACAAACTTTAAAGCGGTCACAAAATATTCAGCTATCCAAACATGACTTTTTAGATTGATATCTTTTACGGTTTTTGTGAAAACGCAATTTACGTTTAGTGATTTTTTTATCGGTTATAATGTAATCCTATGGAGCAGGTTTAGAGTGTGTCATGTGACCTTTAGAGTGGAGATCTTTGAAAACAAAAATTATCTTTAAAAAAAGGGCGAACAAATTGCTCTCACGCCCACAAGATCTACTTGTCATACACAATTTATATATCAAAACGTAGGTATGCTTGTCTGGTTTCAGGCAATGTGATCAGTTTTGTGATACGTATTTTAGTTTTAGTTCCAGGAGCTTCTAAAGGACAAGAGTGACAAAACCACTCTCATTGACCGTCCATGTTAAAAATTTTAAAAATTTTCCTGCAAAACACACAAAGACGCTCTTTTCTAAATCGCTGGCATGGCCACAATTTTAAGTTTATCAACATAAATTTCATATCGATGCGTTCACAAGGGCCGTGTCTTTCAAACGGTGAAGTCGCTGTATCGATCGCATGTACGGTTGTGGATTTATTACGTTTTGTTTGGAGGCGTAATTAATGTATTGGTCTGTGAATTAAAAGGCGTTTGTAATGGAATTTCTTTCCATAAATAGCTTTCTACCTCAGGGCAATATTCCTCCTCACTGACCTGGGGGGAGGGGAAACCTCTTGAGGGGGGAGGGGCGACCAGGAAGTCAGCATACTCTCTACTTTGCAGATAGAGAAAGGAGCTGTGTGTCCTAAAGATAGTGTAGTGGTTATGGTGAATGGCTTTGGTGCGGGCTCAGCAATTCAGCATTCCCACTCGCATTTTCCTCAGGGAATGCATTTTCTAGTTCTTCTTCTTAATTTAAATTTTATTATTCCGTACGTTTTTTGGCTCTGCGTAACTTCTGCATACTTTGAGCTATTGAGACCATTCAACTTTTAAAATGTTCATCTCGTTCAGCTAACGATGGGACTTCTTCAAGTTTTTTTGTACTATTTATACTTTTTAAAATATTAAGCTTTTAGACACTTTTTTTTAACATTGAAGTCAATGAGAACATCCTTTTTCCTGCTTCAAAACACACGTTCTGCCAAAAGTTTCAGCTCCTTCATACTTTCACTTACAGACACCAAACAAACTTTAAAGCGGTCACAAAATATTCAGCTATCCAAACATGACTTTTCAGATTGATATCTTTTACGGTTTTTGTGAAAACGCAATTTACGTTTAGCGATTTTTTCAGAAAATGGAATCGGTTATAATGTAACCCTATGGAAGGGATTTAGAGTGTGTCATGTGACCTTTACAGTGGAGATCTTTGAAAACAAAAATTATCTTTAAAAAAAGGGCGAACAAATTGCTCTCACACCCACAAGATCTACTTGTCATACACAATTTATATATCAAAACGTAGGTATGCTTGTCTGGTTTCAGGCAATGTGATCAGTTTTGTGATAAGTATTTTAGTTTTAGTTCCAGGAGCTTCTAAAGGACAAGAGCGACAAAACCACTCTCATTGACCGTCATGTTAAAAATTTTAAAACATTTCCTGCAAAACACACAAAGACGCTCTTTTCTAAATCGCTGGCATGGCCACAATTTTAAGTTTATCAACATAAATTTCATATCGATGCGTTCACAAGGGCCGTGTCTTTCAAACGGTGAAGTCGCTGTATCGATCGCATGTACGGTTGTGGATTTATTACGTTTTGTTTGGAGGCGTAATTAATGTATTGGTCTGTGAATTAAAAGGCGTTTGTAATGGAATTTCTTTCCATAAATAGCTTTCCTTACCTCAGTGCAATATTCCTCCTCACTGACCTGGGGGGAGGGGAAACCTCTTGAGGGGGGAGGGGCGACCAGGAAGTCAGCATACTCTCTACTTTGCAGATAGAGAAAGGAGCTGTGTGTCCTAAAGATAGTGTAGTGGTTATGGTGAATGGCTTTGGTGCGGGCTCAGCTATTCAGCATTCCCACTCGCATTTTCCTCAGGAAATGCATTTTCTAGTTCCGTACGTTTTTTGGCTCTGCGTAACTTCTGCATACTTTCAGCTATTGATACCATTCAACTATTAAAATGTTCGTCTCGTTCAGCTAACGATGGGACTTCTTCAAGTTTTTTTGTACTATTTATACTTTTTAAAATATTAAGCTTTTAGACACTTTTTTTTAACATTGAAGTCAATGAGAACATGCTTTTTACTGCTTCAAATCACACGTCCTGACAAAAGTTTCAGCTCCTTCATACTTTCACTTACGGACACCAAACCAACTTTAAAGCGGTCACAAAATATTCAGCTATCCAAACATGACTTTTCAGATTGATATCTTTTATAGTTTTTGTGAAAACGCAATTTACGTTTAGTGATTTTTTCAGAAAATTTAATCGGTTATAATGTAATCCTATGGAAGGTGATTTAGAGTGTGTCATGTGACCATTACAGCACAGATCATTGACAAAGAAAATTATCTTTAAAAAAAGGGGAAACAAATTGCTCTCACGCCCACAAGATCTACTTGTCATACACAATTTATATATCAAAACGTAGGTATTTTTGTCTGGTTTCAGGCAATGTGATCTTGTGGTTTTGTGATAGGCATTTTATTTTTAGTTCGTGGAGCTTCTAAAGGACAAGAGAGACAAAATTCCTCAAATTGAGTGTAATGTTAAAACGTCTAAAAAATTTCCCAGGAAAAAGCACAAAGACACTCTTTTTTAAATCGCTGACATGCCCACATTTCTAAGTTAATCAACATAAATTTTATACCGATTTGTTCACAAAAGCCTTGTGTTTCAAACGGTGAAGTCGCTGTATCGATCGCATGTATGGTTGTGGATTTATTAAGTTTTGTTTGAAGGCTTAATTCATGTATTTGGTCTGTGAATTAAAAGCATTTGTAATGCTATTTCTTTCCATAAATAGCTTTCTACCTCAGTGCAATATTCCTCCTCACTGACCTGGGGGGGAGGGGAAACCTCCTGAGGGGGAGGGGCAACCAGGAAGTCAGGACGCTCTCTACTTTGCAGATAGAGAAAGGAGCTGTGTGTCCTAAAGATAGTGTAGTGGTTATGGTGAATGGCTTTGGCGCGGGCTCAGCTATTCAGCATTCCCACTCGCATTTTCCTCAGGAAATGCATTGTCTAGTTATTAGTGTGAATGCTTTAATAAGCATTCCCAGTATTGATATCCGTAAATTTATTATTCTTATTATTCCGTACGTTTTTTGGCTCTGCGTAACTTCGGCATACTTTCAGCTATTGAGACCATTCAACTGTAAAAATGTTCGTCTCGTTCAGCTAACGATGGGACTTCTTCAAGTTTTTTTTTTGGACTATTTATACTTTTATACATTTTAAGCTTTTAGACCCTTTTCTTTATCGTTACATCACGGGACACAGAGCGGCATTCATTACTATATGGGTTATATGGAGTACCTTCAGGTGATAGACACTGGCAATCTTCAAACAGGAAATGCCCCTCCCTATATAACCCCCTCCCATAGGAGGAGTACCTCAGTTTTTACGCCAGTGTCTTAGGTGTTAGTCATGGTTTAGCTTGCCTCCGCATCCTTGGGATTAGGTGAGCTAACCGGTTCTGTCCAAAAAAGCCTCAGCGCTAAAGTGGTCAGTTACCGGACCCCAAACCCTTGGGGTATAGCCCATAATGCTTTCTTTTTAAGAGAGCTGGACCCTGGGCCCAGAACTTAGAAAACCTTTGGGCGCCTAATGTTTTCTGTTTGCCAGGGTGCTGTATGGGTCCAGGACAGTGGATCCTTCATGGAAGAAGAAGGTTCCCAGGGCCTGAAGGTCTAGACATCCCCACGGAGATGGGGGAAGATTGGGCCTCTTGCTTGGCAAAGTCCTGCGGCATGGAGCAGGTAAGTAAGGGGAAAACTTGCGGAACTTGGCTCTTAGCAAGTTTTTTCTGGGAGGTCACAGGGGACATGCCTAAGGTTATGCATTGCATCTGGCAAACCAGTCACATATCATGAAGATAGGATGGCTCTATATGTTATTATTCCCCATAAAAAGTGACCTCCCTGGTAGTGTTGGAAAAGCTGTGCTTACCTGCAAGCCTCCAGGCGATGCTCCATCCAGTCTTCTTCCTCATGCCTGCAAGGCAGGCAAAACGCTGACCTCCTCGTGTGTTCCAGGCTGCGGCTGCAGGAACAGAGAGGCCCTTCCTCCCAACCCCCCCCCCCCTGTCGGCGGGCACGCGCGCGGCGCGCGTTCACGTGTTATAGGCGCATTTGGCGCCATTTTAGCTGGGGGGGAAGGGCGGGTCAGTGGTTTAAGGAAGGGGCGGCCCTTCCTTAGATGCCACAGCTCATTCAATACATTGGTTTGAGGGAGGAAAGACTGGAGTGAAGCACGGGGCGCCGAGGACACACAGTGGCCAGAAAGATTACTACAGTCTTCAGAAGATTGTGGTTTAGCCTAGGAATAGGCTGTTTTCTTTTCCACCTCATAGTCTTTTCTCTTGCAATACTACTCAGGGGGACAGAATGTTTTTTTCCGGCCTAGATTTGAAAAAAAAAAAAAAAAAGAAGTTTTTCTTTTGAAAAAAAAAAAAAAAAGTGTCATCTAGGGGAGAGGAAACATTTTTTATCCCCCAAACAGGTGTTTGGGCATTTAATTATTTATAAGTCCCAGGTACCAATAAGTAGCAGGTGTACCTCGGTATTGTACCATGGCATCAAAGAACAAGTCAGAGGGTACAAAAGGTGGGGATTCCCCCACAGAGTCTGAGGTCTCGGACAGAGCTATGCCGCTGCTTTCCCCACAGGGAGCCTTTGGGCCATCGGGATCTGGGGCTGGAGCTGACACGAGTCAACCAAACCCTAAGATGGTCACGGAGGAGGTGTTACTCACCTCTTTAAATGAGATGCAGAAAAGCATGGGAAAAATGATAGCCGCAGCTATGCGGGGTAGTAAGCGGAATAGATCTCCGTCACCCGTGCGCGGACCCTCGGAAGAGGAGGTCCTTTCCTCTGGGGAATTGGACGACCTCTTGGACAAGGACCAAGTAGGTTCAGGGATCGAAGATCCGGATACAGAGGAGTCTGGGGCAGTCTCCCTGAGGGAGAGCTGGTGGATTCAAGGCTTGACGGACTTGGTCCATAAGGCATTCAACCTGCCTGTACCAGATCTCCAGGTATCGACAGTTTCTGCTTTGGGCTCACTGAGGGCGCCTCAAAGCAATGCTGTGTTTCCGATCCATCCTCTATTGGAGGGAGTCTTGTTCCAAGATTGGAACAAGCCAGACAAAGTTTTCTTACCACCTAAAAAGTTTTCTGTCTTATATCCTATGGAAGAAAAATTTTCCAAGAGATGGGCTTCTCCTGCAGTAGACGCAGCCATCTCATGTGTTAACAAGTCGTTAACATGCCCTGTAGAAAACATACAGGTTTTCAAAGATCCAGTTGATAAGCGCTTGGAAGCACTACTTAAGAACTCCTTCACTTCTGCAGGGGCAGTAGTACAGCCAGCCGTGGCTGCGATTGGGGTCGCTCAAGCTTTATCGGATCAATTTAAGCAAATGCTTGATCTTATTCCTGCCGAGCAGGCAGAAGAATTTTCGGATGTCCCTAAAGCCATATGTTTTACAGTAGACGCAATCAAGGATTCTATCCAGCAAGCGTCACGTTTATCGTTATCCCTTATCCATATGAGAAGACTCTTATGGTTAAAGAGCTGGGAGGCTGAGCCCCCATGCAAGAAGCTCCTGGTAGGTTTCCCCTTCCATGGAGGACGGCTCTTCGGAGAAGACCTAGATAAATACATTCAGACCATTTCAAGCGGCAAGAGTACTCTCTTGCCAACTAAGAAGAAGGTTCAGGGGCCTGCGTTTAAACGACAGCATTCCCCGGGGCAGGGGCCCTCTAATGCCAAGCAGTATCGACGGCCTCCTGCAAGAGCAAACTTCGGCTTCAACAGCAGATCACAAGGACAGGCTGTTAGAGGCAAGAGGCAGTGGTTTCGCAAACCAGCAAAACCAGCCCCCAAGTCTACCTTATGAAGGGGCGCCCCCACCCACGAAGGTGGGGGGAAGGCTGCGACTCTTTTCGGAGATTTGGGAAGCCAGCATTCCCGACGAGTGGGTACGGTCTTCCGTGGCCACAGGCTACAAGCTAGAGTTCCTAAGGTTTCCTCCTCCTCATTTCCAGGAGTCGAGGATTCCAAACGATCTGGAGAAGGGAGCCGCATTAAGATCGGCTTTAGATCATCTACTTTCCCAGGAAGTAATAGTAGAGGTACCAGTCCTGGAACAGGGGCTGGGTTTCTACTCCAACCTATTCATCATCCCAAAGTCCAATGGAGATGTCAGGCCAATTTTGGACCTAAAGATGGTAAATGCATACTTAAAAGTCCGCTCATTTCGGATGGAATCCGTGCGGTCAGCAGCTGCCACACTCCAAAAGGACGACTTCATGGCGTCCATAGACATAAAGGATGCCTACCTTCATGTTCCAATTTATCAGCCACATCAAAGATATCTACGCTTTATGGTGGCTTTGCGTCATTTCCAATTCGTGGCGCTTCCCTTCGGGTTGGCTACGGCCCCCCGGGTGTTCACGAAGGTCCTAGCTCCAATCCTAGCCAAGCTAAGGATCCAAGGGGTCACGATCCTAGCATACCTGGATGACCTCCTAGTCATAGACCACTCGTCTCCCGGCTTGGAGCGAGCAGTGGCCCTCACGGTCCAATACCTCGAGAGGTTCGGCTGGGTCCTAAATCGAGAAAAGTCAGCATTCCAGCCAACAAGGCAGTTGGAATATCTCGGCATGAGATTAGACACAGAACAACAAAGGGTGTTCCTACCTCTGAGGAAGGTCAAAGCCATCAAGGATTTAATCCTACTGGTTCTAAGCAAGAAAGAACCGACTATTCGCCTATGTATGAGACTACTAGGCAAGATGGTGGCCACATTCGAGGCGGTACCATACGCCCAGAGCCACACTCGCATCCTGCAGGCAGCCATCCTGTCAGCATGGAGCAGAAGGCCACAGGCCTTGGATATCCCGTTGCCACTCTCATCAAGAGTCCGGCAAAGTCTGTGTTGGTGGTTAGACCCTCAGAATCTACTGAAGGGAAAGTCTTTCAGCCCAGTGGCTTGGAAGATAGTGACCACAGACGCCAGCCTGACGGGCTGGGGAGCAATTGTGGATGGTTGCACTCGCCAAGGTACTTGGGCAAAGCCAGAGAAGCTGTTACCCATCAACATCTTGGAGTTCAGAGCTGTTCGACTAGCCCTCAGGGCTTGGACGTCGAAATTGCAGGGGTTCCCGGTGAGAATTCAATCAGACAATGCCACGGCCGTGGCATACATAAATCACCAAGGGGGAACCAGGAGTCAAGCCGCTCAGAGAGAAGTGAGCTTGATTCTCCTATGGGCAGAGGCTCATGTGCCCTGCATATCGGCAATATTCATTCCCGGAGTGGACAACTTTCAGGCGGACTTCTTAAGCCGCCAGACTCTATGGCCGGGGGAATGGTCTCTGCATCCACAAGTCTTTCAAGCACTCTGCCAAAGATGGGGAGTGCCGGACGTGGATATCATGGCATCGAGACTCAACAAGAAGCTAGACAGGTTCATGTCCCGCTCAAGGGATCCGATGGCCTGCGGAACCGATGCGCTGGTTTGCCCTTGGCATCAGTTCAAACTTCTTTATGCGTTTCCCTCGCTCCAGTTACTACACCGCCTGCTGCGCAGGATCAGGGTGGAGCACATACCAGTCATCCTGGTAGCTCCAGCATGGCCCAGAAGGGCATGGTACTCACTAATCTTAAGGATGGTAGTGGGAGACCCTTGGACTCTTCCTCTACGGCCAGACCTGCTATCGCAAGGTCCGATCCTCCACCCTGCCTTACGGCATCTAAATTTGACGGCCTGGAAGCTGAATCCCTGATTCTCAGGGGTAGAGGTCTGTCTCAGAAGGTAATCTCTACCCTAATCAGAGCCAGGAAACCGGTCTCTAGGGTGATTTATCACAGGGTCTGGAAGGCCTATGTAGGCTGGTGTGAGTCCAAGCTATGGCTTCCTCGCAAGTTCACCATCGATAGAGTTTTAAGTTTTCTCCAGCTAGGAGTGGATAAGGGATTGGCATTAAGCACAATCAAAGGACAGATTTCAGCTCTGTCAGTGTGGTTTCAGCGGCCGCTGGCCACCCACTCGCTGGTTAAGACCTTCCTTCAAGGGGTCTTACGTATTAAACCTCCAGTTAAATCCCCGCTTTGTCCGTGGGATTTAAATCTTGTTCTGTCAAGTTTACAGAAACAACCGTTTGAGCCGTTGGCTGAAATTCCTTTGGTTTTACTGACAAGGAAGTTAGTATTTTTGGTCGCCATAGTTTCCGCAAGAAGAGTATCGGAACTGGCGGCCTTATCCTGTAAGGAACCATATCTTATTTTTCATAAGGACAAGGTCGTTCTCCGCCCTCATCCTTCCTTCCTACCGAAGGTTATATCCAGTTTTCATCTGAACCAGGATTTGGTATTACCATCCTTCTTCCCTAAACCTACTTCCAGAAAGGAAGGGTTGCTGCATACCTTGGATATTGTCAGGGCCATGAAGGCCTATCTTAAAGCTACAAAGAAGATCCGGAAAACGGATGTGCTGTTCATTTTACCGGATGGGCCCAAGAAGGGGCAGGCAGCTGCAAAGTCCACCATCTCTAGGTGGATTAAGCAATTAATCACTCAGGCCTATGGCTTGAAAGGGTTGCCTCCTCCAGTATCATTAAAGGCTCATTCTACTAGGGCCATGGGCGCCTCCTGGGCAGCACACCACCAGATCTCTATGGCTCAAGTTTGCAAGGCGGCAACCTGGTCTTCTGTCCACACGTTTACAAAATTCTACCAGTTGGACGTAAGAAGGAATACTGATACTGCCTTCGGGCAGGCAGTGCTGCAAGCTGCAGTTTGAGACCCTCGGATTCCGGGGGCTCCTCTTTTTTGAGTTAAATTTAAAATTTAAGATTATTTTCTCAACTAAGTTGGATTTATTATGATTTGAGTATATCTCTAAATTAAATCCTTTTGTCTTGGAGATGTTCTCCCTCCCCTCATTGTAAGCATTGCTTTGGGACATCCCATATAGTAATGAATGCCGCTCTGTGTCCCGTGATGTAACGATAAAGAAAAAGAGATTTTTAATACAGCTTACCTGTAAAATCTTTTTCTTGGAGTACATCACGGGACACAGAGCTCCCACCCCTCTTTTTTGAGGACCATTTTGGGAGGCATACTGCTTGCTACAAAACTGAGGTACTCCTCCTATGGGAGGGGGTTATATAGGGAGGGGCATTTCCTGTTTGAAGATTGCCAGTGTCTATCACCTGAAGGTACTCCATATAACCCATATAGTAATGAATGCCGCTCTGTGTCCCGTGATGTACTCCAAGAAAAAGATTTTACAGGTAAGCTGTATTAAAAATCTCATTTTTTTTAACATTGAAGTCAATGAGAACATCCTTTTTCCCTTTGAAATCACATGCCCTGCCAAAAGTTTCAGCTCCTTCATACTTTCACTTACAGACACCAAACAAACTTTAAAGCGGTCACAAAATATTCAGCTATCCGGCTATGACTTTTCAGATCGATATCTTTTACAATTTTTGGTGAAAACGCAATTTACGTTTAGCAAATTTTTTAAGAAAATGCAATCGGTTATAATGTAATCCTATGGAGGGGATTTAGAGTGTGTCATGTGACCTTAACATTGGAGATCTTTGTAAAAAAAAATCTTTAAAAAAAGGGGAAACAAATTGCTCTCACGCCCACAAGATCTACTTGTCATATGCAATTTATATATCAAAACGTAGCTATGCTTGTCTGGTTTCAGGCAATGTGATCAGTTTTGCGATACGTATTTTAGTTTTAGTTCTTGGAGCTTCTAAAGGACAACAGCCTGAAATTATCTCTCATAGACTCTCATGTTAAATTATCTAAAAAATGTTGCTGCAAAACACACAAAGACGCTCTTTTCTAAATCGCAGACATGGCCACATTTTTAAGTTTATCAACATAAATTTCATATCGATGCGTTCACAAGGGCCGTGTCTTTCAAACGGTATAGTCGTTGTATTGATCGCATGTATGGTTGAGGATTTATTAAGCTTTGTTTGAAGGCTTAAATCATGTATTTGATCTGTGAATTAAAAGCGTATGTAATGTTATTTCTTTCCATAAATAGCTTTCCTTACCTCAGTGCAATATTCCTCCTCACTGACCTGGGGGGGGGGGAGAAACCTCTTGAGGGGGAGGGGCGACCAGGAAGTCAGCATACTCTATACTTTGCAGATAGAGAAAGAAGCTGTGTGTCCTAAAGATAGTGTAGTGGTTATGGTGAATGTCTTTGGCAAGGGGCTGAGCAATTAAGCTATTCAGCATTCCCACTCGCATTTTCCTCAGGAAATGCATTGTCTAGTTAGTGGGAATGCTTAATAAGCATTCCCAGTATTGATATTCGTTTTTTTACTATTATTTTTATTCCGTACGTTTTTTGGCTCTGCGTAACTTCTGCATACTTTCAGCTATTGAGACCATTCAACTATTGAAATGTGCGTCTCGTTAAGCTAACGATGGGACTTCTTCACGTTTTTTTGTACTATTTATACTTTTTAAAATATTAAGCTTTTAGACACTTTTTTTAACATTGAAGTCAATGAGAACATCCTTTTTCCCTTTGAAATCACATGCCCTGCCAAAAGTTTCAGCTCCTTCATACTTTCACTTACAGACACCAAACAAACTTTAAAGCGGTCACAAAATATTCAGGTATCCGGCTATGACTTTTCAGATTGATATCTTTTACGTTTTTTGTGAAAACGCAATTTACGTTTAGCGATTTTTTCAGAAAATGTAATCGGTTATAATGTAATCCTATGGAAGGGATTTAGAGTGTGTCATGTGACCTTTAGAGTGGAGATGATTGAAAAAAAAGTTATCTTTAAAAAAAGGGGAAACAAATTGCTCTCACGCCCACAAGATCTACTTGTCATACACAATTTATATATCAAAACGTAGGTATGGTTGTCTGGTTTCAGGCAATGTTATCAGTTTTGTGATACGTATTTTATTCTTAGTTCCAGGAGCTTCTAAAGGACAAGAGGGACAAATAAACTCTCATTGACACTCATGTTAAAAAGACTTTAAAATGTTTCTGCAAAACACACAAAGACGCTCTTTTCTAAATCGCTGACATGCACAGATTTTTAAGTTTATCAACATAAATTTTATACCGATTTGTTCACAAAAGCCTTGTGTTTCAAACGGTGAAGTCGCTGTATCGATCACATGTATGGTTGTGGATTTATTACGTTTTGTTTGAAGGCTTCGATAACTGATTTTGTGTGTGGATGAAAGCGTTTCTAATGGTATTTTGATTCCCTAAATAGCTTTCCTTACCTCAGTGCAGTCCTCCTCCCCCACCTCATGTGGAAAAAGCCTCTTGAGGGGGGAGGGGCGACCAGGCAAGTCAGGACACTCTCTATATTGCAGATAGAGAAAGGAGCTGTGTGATATTAGGCTTTATAAGTACTGAAGGAACACTGCTTGTATGTCCTAAAGATACTGTAGTGGTTATGGTGAATGGCTTTTGTGCGGGCTCAGCAATTCAGCTATTCAGCATTCCCACTCGCATTTTCCTCAGGAAATGCATTGTCTAGTTATTCTTAATTTTATTCCGTACGTTTTTTGGCTCTGCGTAACTTCTGCATACTTTCAGCTATTGAGACCATTCAACTATTAAAATGTTTGTCTCGTTCAGCTAACGATGGGACTTCTTCAATTTTTTTTGTACTATTTATACTTTTTAAAATATTAAGCTTTTAGACACTTTTTTTTAACATTGAAGTCAATGAGAACATCCTTTTTTCTGCTTCAAAACACACGTTCTGCCAAAAGTTTCAGCTCCTTCATACTTTCACTTACAGACACCAAACAAACTTTAAAACGGTCACAAAATATTCAGCTATCCAAACATGACTTTTTAGATTGATATCTTTTACGTTTTTTGTGAAAACGCAATTTACGTTTAGTGATTTTTTCAGAAAATTTCATCGGTTATAATGAATTCCTATGGAAGGTGTTTTAGAGTGTGTCATGTGACCTTTACAGTGGAAATCATTGAAAAAAAATGATCTTTAAAAAAAGGGGAAACAAATTGCTCTCACGCCCACAAGATCTACTTGTCATACACAATTTATATATCAAAACGTAGGTATTTTTGTCTGGTTTCAGGCAATGTGATCAGTTTTGCGATAGGCATTTGACTTTTAGTTCCAGGAGCTTCTAAAGGACAAGAGCCTCAAAATCTCTCCCATTGACCGTCATGTTAAAAAGTCTAAAAAATGTTTCTGCAAAACACACAAAGACGCTCTTTTCTAAATCGCTGACATGGCCACATTTTTAAGTTTATCAACATAAATTTCATATCGATGCGTTCACAAGGGCCGTGTCTTTCAAACAGTGAAGTCGCTGTATCGATCGCATGTACGGTTGTGGATTTATTAAGGTTTGTTTGAAGGCGTATTTCACGTATTTGGTATGTGAATTAAAAGCATTTGTAATGGTATTTCTTTCCATAAATAGCTTTCTACCTCAGTGCAATATTCCTCCTCACTGACCTGGGGGAGGGGAAACCTCTTGAGGGGGGAGGGGCGACCAGGAAGTCAGGATACTCTCTACTTAGCAGATAGAGAAAGGGGCTGTGTGTCCTAAAGATAGTGTAGTGGTTATGGTGAATGGCTTTGGCGCGGGCTCAGCAAATCAGCTATTCAGCATTCCCACGCGCATTTTCCTCAGGAAATGCATTTTCTAGTTCTTAATTTTAATTTTATTCCGTACGTTTTTTGGCTCTGCGTAACTTCTGCATACTTTCAGCTATTGAGACCATTCAACTATTAAAATGTTCATCTCGTTCAGCTAACGATGGGACTTCTTCAAGTTTTTTGTACTATTTATACTTTTTAAAATATTTTTTTTTTTTTGACACTTTTTTTTAACATTGAAGTCAATGAGAACATGCTTTTTACCGCTTCAAAACACACGTTCTGCCAAAAGTTTCAGCTCCTTCATACTTTCACTTACAGACACCAAACAAACTTTAAAGCGGTCACAAAATATTCAGCTATCCAAACATGACTTTTCAGATTGATATCTTTTACGGTTTTTGTGAAAACGCAATTTACGTTTAGTGATTTTTTCAGAAAATTTCATCGGTTATAATGAATTCCTATGGAAGGTGTTTTAGAGTGTGTCATGTGACCATTACAGCACAGATCATCCACAAAAAAAAATTATCTTTAAAAAAGGGGAAACAAATTGCTCTCACGCCCACAAGATATACTTGTCATACACAATTTATATATCAAAGCGTAGGTATTTTTGTCTGGTTTCAGGCAATGTGATCACTTTTGTGATACGCATTTTATTTTTAGTTCCTGGAGCTTCTAAAGGACAAGAGCGTGACATTTTCTGTCATTGACTCTCATGTTAAAAAGTCTAAAAAATGTTTCTGCAAAACACACAAATACACTCTTTTCTAAATCACTGACATGGCCACATTTTTAAGTTTATCAACATAAATTTCATATCGATGCGTTCACAAAAGCCTTGTGTTTCAAACGGTGAAGTCGCTGTATCAATCGCATGTACGGTTGTGGATTTCTTAAGGTTTGTTTGAAGGCTTAATTTATGTATTTGGTCTGTGAATTAAAAGACGTTTGTAATGCTATTTCTTTCCATAAATAGCTTTCTGTACCTCAGTGCAATATTCCTCCTCACTGACCTGGGGGGGGGAGAGAAAACCTCTTGAGGGGGAGGGGCGACCAGGAAGTCAGGATACTGTCAAGATCGTGTAGTGGTTATGGTGAATGGCTTTGGCGCGGGCTGAGCAATTCAGCATTCCCACGCGCATTTTCCTCAGGAAATGCATTTTCTAGTTATTAGTGGGAATGCTTTAATAAGCATTCCCAGTATTGATATTCGTTTTTTAGTGGGAATGCTTTAATAAGCATTCCCAGTATTGATATTAGTTTTTTATTATTAGTGGGAATGCTTTAATAAGCATTCCCAGTATTGATATTCGTTTTTTATTAGTGGGAATGCTTTAATAAGCATTCCCAGTATTGATATTCGTTTTTTATTATTAGTGGGAATGCTTTAATAAGCATTCCCAGTATTGATATTCGTTTTTTATTAGTGGGAATGCTTTAAAGCGGATGTGCCACTAAAAAACTATATTAAAAGCAAGCAGCTACAAATACTGCAGCTGCTGACTTTTAATATAAGGACACTTACCTGTCCTGGAGTCCAGCGGTGATCGCAGCAGATGACGAGCCGATCGCTCGTCACCCTGCTGCTCCCCCCTCCATCCACGGTGAGGGAACCAGGAAGTGAAGCACTCCGGCTTCACTGCCCGGTTCCCTACGGCGCATGCGCGAGTCGCGCTGCGCCCGCCGATTGGCTCCCGCTGTGTGCTGGGAGCCGAGTGTTCCCAGCATACAACGGGGGGGGCGACGGGAAGCGGAGGAAAAACCCGTCCTTTGCCCGTATCGTAGGGCCGGAAGTGGGTGCAGATACCTGTCTGTAGACAGGTATCTGCACCCCCCTCCCCCCTGAAAGGTGTCAAATGTGACACCGGAGGGGGGAAGGTTTCCGATCAGCGGGACTCCACTTTAGAGTGGAGATCCGCTTTAATAAGCATTCCCAGTATTGATATTCGTTTTTTATTATTCTTAATTAGTGGGAATGCTTTAATAAGCATTCCCAGTATTGATATTCGTTTTTTATTATTCTTAATTTTAATTTTAATTTTATTCCGTACGTTTTTTGGCTCTGCGTAACTTCTGCATACTTTCAGCTATTGAGACCATTTAACTTTTAAAATGTCCGTCTCATTCAGCTAACGATGGGACTTCTTCAAGTTTTTTTGTACTATTTATACTTTTTAAAATATTAAGCTTTTAGACACTTTTTTTTAACATTGAAGTCAATGAGAACATCCTTTTTCCTGCTTCAAAACACACGTTCTGCCAAAAGTTTCAGCTCCTTCATACTTTCACTTACAGACACCAAACAAACTTTAAAGCGGTCACAAAATATTCAGCTATCCAAACATGACTTTTCAGATTGATATCTTTTACGGTTTTTGTGAAAACGCAATTTACGTTTAGCGATTTTTTCAGAAAATGGAATCGGTTATAATGTAACCCTATGGAAGGGATTTAGAGTGTGTCATGTGACCTTTACAGTGGAGATCTTTGAAAACAAAAATTATCTTTAAAAAAAGGGCGAACAAATTGCTCTCACGCCCACAAGATCTACTTGTCATACACAATTTATATATCAAAACGTAGGTATGCTTGTCTGGTTTCAGGCAATGTGATCAGTTGTGTGATATGTATTTTAGTTTTAGTTCCAGGAGCTTCTAAAGGACAAGAGCGACAAAACCACTCTCATTGACCGTCATGTTAAAAAATTTTAAATTTTTCCTGCAAAACACACAAAGACGCTCTTTTCTAAATCGCTGGCATGGCCACAATTTTAAGTTTATCAACATAAATTTCATATCGATGCGTTCACAAGGGCCGTGTCTTTCAAACGGTGAAGTCGCTATATCGATCGCATGTACGGTTGTGGATTTATTACGTTTTGTTTGGAGGCGTAATTAATGTATTGGTCTGTGAATTAAAAGGCGTTTGTAATGGAATTTCTTTCCATAAATAGCTTTCCTTACCTCAGTGCAATATTCCTCCTCACTGACCTGGGGGGGAGGGGAAACCTCTTGAGGGGGGAGGGGCGACCAGGAAGTCAGGATACTCTCTACTTTGCAGATAGAGAAAGGAGCTGTGTGTCCTAAAGATAGTGTAGTGGTTATGGTGAATGGCTTTGGTGCGGGCTCAGCAATTCAGCATTCCCACTCGCATTTTCCTCAGGGAATGCATTTTCTAGTTTTAATTTTAATTTTATTCCGTACGTTTTTTGGCTCTGCGTAACTTCTGCATACTTTCAGCTATTGAGACCATTCAACTTTTAAAATGTGCATCTCATTCAGCTAACGATGGGACTTCAAGTTTTTTTGTACTATTTATACTTTTTAAAATATTAAGCTTTTAGACACTTTTTTTTAACATTGAAGTCAATGAGAACATCCTTTTTCCTGCTTCAAAACACACGTTCTGCCAAAAGTTTCAGCTACTTCATACTTTCACTTACAGACACCAAACAAACTTTAAAGCGGTCACAAAATATTCAGCTATCCAAACATGACTTTTTAGATTGATATCTTTTACGGTTTTTGTGAAAACGCAATTTACGTTTAGTGATTTTTTTATCGGTTATAATGTAATCCTATGGAGCAGGTTTAGAGTGTGTCATGTGACCTTTAGAGTGGAGATCATCCACAAAAAATATTATCTTTAAAAAAAGGGGGAACAAATTGCTCTCACGCCCACAAGATCTACTTGTCATACACAATTTATATATCAAAACGTAGGTATGCTTGTCTGGTTTCAGGCAATGTGATCAGTTTTGTGATACGTATTTTAGTTTTAGTTCCAGGAGCTTCTAAAGGACAAGAGCGACAAAACCACTCTCATTGATCGTCATGTTAAAAATTTTAAAAATGTTCCTGCAAAACACACAAAGACGCTCTTTTCTAAATCGCTGGCATGGCCACAATTTTAAGTTTATCAACATAAATTTCATATCGATGCGTTCACAAGGGCCGTGTCTTTCAAACGGTGAAGTCGCTGTATCGATCGCATGTACGGTTGTGGATTTATTACGTTTTGTTTGAAGGCGTAATTCATGTATTGGTCTGTGAATAAAAGGCGTTTGTAATGGAATTTCTTTCCATAAATAGCTTTCTACCTCAGTGCAATATTCCTCCTCACTGACCTGGGGGGGGGGGGGAAACCTCTTGAGGGGGGAGGGGCAACCAGGAAGTCAGGATACTCTCTACTTTGCAGATAGAGAAAGGAGTTGTGTGTCCTAAAGATAGTGTAGTGGTTATGGTGAATGGCTTTGGCGCGGGCTCAGCAATTCAGCATTCCCACGCATCGCATTTTCCTCAGGAAATGCATTGTCTAGTTTTAATTTTATTATTCCGTACGTTTTTTGGCTCTGCGTAACTTCTGCATACTTTCAGCTATTGAGACCATTCAACTATTAAAATGTTCGTCTCGTTCAGCTAACGATGGGACTTCTTCAAGTTTTTTTGTACTATTTATACTTTTTAAAATATTAAGCTTTTAGACACTTTTTTTTAACATTGAAGTCAATGAGAACATCCTTTTTACCGCTTCAAATCACACGCAGTGCCAAAAGTTTCAGCTCCTTCATACTTTCACTTACAGACACCAAACAAACTTTAAAGCGGTCACAAAATATTCAGCTATCCAAACATGACTTTTCAGATTGATATCTTTTACGGTTTTTGTGAAAACGCAATTTACGTTTAGTGATTTTTTCAGAAAATTTTATCGGTTATAATGTAATCCTATGGAGCAGGTTTAGAGTGTGTCATGTGACCTTTAGAGTGGAGATCATCCACAAAAAAAATTATCTTTAAAAAAAGGGGAAACAAATTGCTCTCACGCCCACAAGATCTACTTGTCATACACAATTTATATATCAAAACGTAGCTATGCTTGTCTGGTTTCAGGCAATGTGATCAGTTTTGCGATAGGCATTTGACTTTTAGTTCCTGGAGCTTCTAAAGGACAAGTGCCTCAAAATCCCTCCCATTGACCGTCATGTTAAAAAGTCTAAAAAATGTTTCTGCAAAACATACAAAGACGCTCTTTTCACATTTTTAAATTTATCAACATAAATTTCATATCGATGCGTTCACAAGGGCCGTGTCTTTCAAACGGTGTAGTCGCTGTATCGATCGCATATACGGTTGTGGATTTATTAACTTTTGTTTGAAGGCGTAATTCATGTATTTGGTCTGTGAATTAAAAGGCGTTTGTAATGGTATTTCTTTCCATAAATAGCTTCCTTTACCTCAGTGCAATATTCCTCCTCACTGACCTGGGGGAAACCTCTTGAGGGGGGGAGGGGCGACCAGGAAGTCAGGATACTCTCTACTTTGCAGATAGAGAAAGGAGCTGTGTGTCCTAAAGATAGTGTAGTGGTTATGGTGAATGGCTTTGCTGCGGGCTCAGCAATTCAGCATTCCCACTCACATTTTCCTCAGGAAATGCATTTTCTAGTTATTAGTGGGAATGCTTTAATAAGCATTCCCAGTATTGATATTCGTTTTTTATTATTCTTAATTAGTGGGAATGCTTTAATAAGCATTCCCAGTATTGATATTCGTTTTGTATTATTAGTGGGAATGCTTAATAAGCATTCCCAGTATTGATATTCGTTTTTTACTATTATTTTTATTCCGTACGTTTTTTGGCTCTGCGTAACTTCTGCATACTTTCAGCTATTGAGACCATTCAACTATTGAAATGTGCGTCTCGTTAAGCTAACGATGGGACTTCTTCAAGTTTTTTTGTACTATTTATACTTTTTAAAATATTAAGCTTTTAGACACTTTTTTTTAACATTGAAGTCAATGAGAACATCCTTTTTCCCTTTGAAATCACATGCCCTGCCAAAAGTTTCAGCTCCTTCATACTTTCAAAATCCAAAAGCAATAGAAGAAGGAAAATCACCGCTCAAGGTGGGTCTGCTATAGGGTCATACACAGGTGTAGGATTCCAAGGGTGCTGGCAGTGCACTAGGCAAGCATGGGCGTAAAATGAAGGATGGATGGCCGCACTCCAAACCAAACAGGTTGTCTTTATTCAAACGAACAGCAAAACATACCAGATCACAGCAACAGAAACAGGAGGATAACCGACGTTTCGCACTGACTTAGTGCTTATTCATGGCTTAGCCATGAATAAGCACTAAGTCAGTGCGAAACGTCGGTTATCCTCCTGTTTCTGTTGCTGTGATCTGGTATGTTTTGCTGTTCGTTTCAATAAAGACAACCTGTTTGGTTTGGAGTGCGGCCATCCATCCTTCATTTTACGCCCATCCTTCATACTTTCACTTACAGACACCAAACAAACTTTAAAGCGGTCACAAAATATTCAGGTATCCGGCTATGACTTTTCAGATTGATATCTTTTACGGTTTTTGTGAAAATGTAATCGGTTATAATGTAATCCTATGGAAGGGATTTAGAGTGTGTCATGTGACCTTTAGAGTGGAGATGATTGAAAAAAAAGTTATCTTTAAAAAAAGGGGAAACAAATTGCTCTCACGCCCACAAGATCTATTGTCATACACAATTTATATATCAAAACGTAGGTATGGTTGTCTGGTTTCAGGCAATGTTATCAGTTTTGTGATACGTATTTTATTTTTAGTTCCAGGAGCTTCTAAAGGACAAGAGGGACAAATAAACTCTCATTGACACTCATGTTAAAAAGACTTTAAAATGTTTCTGCAAAACACACAAAGACGCTCTTTTCTAAATCGCTCACATGCACAGATTTTTAAGTTTATCAACATAAATTTTATACCGATTTGTTCACAAAAGCCTTGTGTTTCAAACGGTGAAGTCGCTGTATCGATCGCATGTACGGTTGTGGATTTATTACGTTTTGTTTGAAGGCTTCGATAACTGATTTTGTGTGTGGATGAAAGCGTTTCTAATGGTATTTTGATTCCCTAAATAGCTTTCCTTACCTCAGTGCAGTCCTCCTCCCCCACCTCATGTGGAGAAAGCCTCTTGAGGGGGGAATGGCGACCAGGCAAGTCAGGACACTCTCTATATTGCAGATAGAGAAAGGAGCTGTGTGTCAGGGCACAGACCTTTCACGGTCACATTCCCCAGTTGGTTCTGGGTAGAATCGAACCTGGGACCTCTCCATTTTCAGGTCCGGCTCTTTGTCTCTGAGCCACTGCTCAGTGCTATGCTGTGTGCTGTCCGTTGGAGCCTGGTTCTGAACCTGTACTTCTGTGGACCAATCAGTGGCCAGTGCGGCCAATTTAAGCCAGCCCCTTCCCCTTTGCTAATTGCTGGTTCGTTGTCAGCTTTACCCTGTGAGAGAACCTTGAAACCTGAATACCCTGACCTGTTTGACCCGGATTGGACCTTGACTATTCTCTGCCGTCTCCTACACTTGACCCCTGCCTGCTTATCGGATTTGCTGTTGTCTCCTGCCCCTTGACCTTGGCTTGCTCTCACGGACTTCCTCTGATCTCTCCAACTCCTGACCCACGGCCTGTGACCCGGATTTGCCTTTGTTTCCTGTTGGTCCCTTCTGGACTTACCTGCCTGTTCCTGCCTGATCAACGACTGTCTCCAGTCCTCTGCACCTGCCCTGTTTTTGTCAGCTGCACCAAGTCTGCCTACCAGTTCCCAGCACCGGTGCCTCCTTGTGCCGTCCCTCCTCTGTTCTAACTCCAGGGAGTGGTCTGCACAGGGTCGCAAAGGTGAGCCGCCCTCAGCATCTCGGCCTCGGTGAGTACTTACCTTAATGGTCCTGACAGTACGAACCAGCCATTATGTCTGAGGCCGACAGGGCATGCTCACCCCTTGAAAACCTGTGTCAACAGGTGTCTGTTTTGACGGTTGCCGTTCAAAAATTGCAAGAAGGTAAACCCTTACATAATGGACTAACTAATAATATGGAGTCCGCAGACTTGTACAAGATGCTCACCTCCCTGGCTCTGCAAGTCTCCAGCCTGAACCATACTATTCAGGAACTACAACAAGAAATCCAAAAATTTAAAGGGACAACACGCCCAGCCCCGGAACCAGCATGTTATGAACCGTTTGTTGTCATGCCAGAAAAATTTGGTGGGAGCCGTGCATCCTTCCTGTGCTTTAAAACTGATTGTGAGCTGTTGTTCACCCTCAAACCTAGGACCTATGCCACGGATTATATTAAGGTTCGAGCCTCCATCAATTTGCTAACAGGGCAGATCAAATCATGGGCTCATCTGCTGTTGCAGGAAAAGAATCCAGTCTTGGACAGCTGGGAGACGTTCATGGCTGCGCTGGACGCATATATTCCTGTTTCCAAGAAGACCAGCGCTCCCAGGTCTGCTCTTAGTTCACGGGGCCTACGGGTACCCAGGGATAGGAAGCCCCAGTATGGTTATGACCTCCAGCCAGCCCAGTGTGTGCCAAATTATGAGACTCCGTATGTGCCCAGCCTGGAAGCTTCCCCATCACAAGGTCTTGACATTTCTGTGGATGCACACACGCCCACCTTGGAGGAGGAAGAACCCATGCAGATCGGGGCCATCCGGTCCAGCCTATCTGAGGTAGAAAGAGAGCGGAGGAGAGGCCATGGACTTTGCTTTTATTGTGGTGCTAGCGGGCACCTTATATCGCTCTGCCCAACTCGCCCACCTCGGCCAAAGCTTCTTCAGCTGGGTACTATTGGGAGTTTTTTCTATGCCTCAGAATCTGTACCTACCATTCCAGTGTCCCCAGTTCCGGTTCCTGTGTCCCCAGTTCCAGTGTCTTCGATTCCTGTGTCCCCAGTTCCAGTGTCTTCGGTTCCTGTGTCCCCAGTTCCAGTGTCTTCGGTTCCTGTGTCCCCAGTTCCAGTGTCTTCAGTTCCTGTGTCTTCGGTTCCTGTGTCCCCAGTTCCGGTTCCTGTGTCCCCAGTTCCAGTGTCTTCGGTTCCTGTGTCCCCAGTTCCAGTGTCTTCAGTTCCTGTGTCCCCAGTTGAAATTCCAGATCATATCTCCCCAAGTGAAGTTCTCCCTCCAGACTGCACATATGCCTCAAATGGTACCATGGTTTGTAAACGGGATCTGGAGATATTTGAACGAGCTTTACAAGCGAGGAGGGCACCCCCTACCAGAACTTCAGGATCAACTAAGTCCAAAAAGAAAAAGTAAAGATCTACATGCTCCCTGTTCTATCCAAGCTTCCATCAGGAGCATCCGGAACTAATGGACAGTTTGGGCCTCCGGAGTCCGCCCCTAGGTCACATTCCCCAGTTGGTTCTGGGTAGAATCGAACCTGGGACCTCTCCATTTTCAGGTCCGGCTCTTTGTCTCTGAGCCACTGCTCAGTGCTATGCTGTGTGCTGTCTGTTGGAGCCTGGTTCTGAACCTGTACTTCTGTGGACCAATCAGTGGCCAGTGCGGCCAATTTAAGCCAGCCCCTTCCCCTTTGCTAATTGCTGGTTCGTTGTCAGCTTTACCCTGTGAGAGAACCTTGAAACCTGAATACCCTAACCTGTTTGACCCGGATTGGACCTTGACTATTCTCTGCCGTCTCCTACACTTGACCCCTGCCTGCTTATCGGATTTGCTGTTGTCTCCTGCCCCTTGACCTTGGCTTGCTCTCACGGACTTCCTCTGATCTCTCCAACTCCTGACCCACGGCCTGTGACCCGGATTTGCCTTTGTTTCCTGTTGGTCCCTTCTGGACTTACCTGCCTGTTCCTGCCTGATCAACGACTGTCTCCAGTCCTCTGCACCTGCCCTGTTTTTGTCAGCTGCACCAAGTCTGCCTACCAGTTCCCGGCACCGGTGCCTCCTTGTGCCGTCCCTCCTCTGTTCTAACTCCAGGGAGTGGTCTGCACAGGGTCGCAAAGGTGAGCCGCCCTCAGCATCTCGGCCTCGGTGAGTACTTACCTTAATGGTCCTGACACTGTGTGATATTAGGCTTTATAAGTACTGAAGGAACACTGCTTGTATGTCCTAAAGATACTGTAGTGGTTATGGTGAATGGCTTTTGTGCGGGCTCAGCAATTCAGCTATTCAGCATTCCCACTCGCATTTTCCTCAGGAAATGCATTGTCTAGTTTTTAATTTTATTATTAGTGGGAATGCTTTAATAAGCATTCCCAGTATTGATATTCGTTTTTTATTATTATTCCGTACGTTTTTTGGCTCTGCGTAACTTCGGCATACTTTCAGCTATTGAGACCATTCAACTATTAAAATGTTCGTCTCGTTCAGCTAACGATGGGACTTCTTCAAGTTGTTTTGTACTATTTATACTTTTTAAAATATTAAGCTTTTAGACACTTTTTTTTAACATTGAAGTCAATGAGAACATCCTTTTTCCCTTTGAAATCACATGCCCTGCCAAAAGTTTCAGCTCCTTCATACTTTCACTTACAGACACCAAACAAACTTTAAAGCGGTCACAAAATATTCAGGTATCCGGCTATGACTTTTCAGATTGATATCTTTTACGGTTTTTGTGAAAACGCAATTTACGTTTAGCGATTTTTTTCAGAAAATGTAATCGGTTATAATGTAATCCTATGGAAGGGATTTAGAGTGTGTCATGTGACCTTTAGAGTGGAGATGATTGAAAAAAAGTTATCTTTAAAAAAAGGGGAAACAAATTGCTCTCACGCCCACAAGATCTACTTGTCATACACAATTTATATATCAAAACGTAGGAATTTTTGTCTGGTTTCAGGCAATGTGATCAGTTTTGCGATAGGCATTTGACTTTTAGTTCCAGGAGCTTCTAAAGGACAAGTGCCTCAAACTCCCTCCCATTGACCGTCATGTTAAAAAGTCTAAAAAATGTTCCTGCAAAACACACAAAGAAGCTCTTTTCTAAATCGCTGAAATGGCCACATTTTTAAGTTTATCAACATAAATTTCATATCGATGCGTTCACAAAAGCCTTGTGTTTCAAACGGTGTAGTCACTGTATCGATCGCATGTACGGTTGTGGATTTATTAAGTTTTGTTTGAAGGCGTATTTCATGTATTTGGTCTGTGAATAAAAGGCGTTTGTAATGGAATTTCTTTCCATAAATAGCTTTCTACCTCAGTGCAATATTTCTCCTCACTGACCTGGGGGGGAGGGGAAACCTCTTGAGGGGGGAGGGGCGACCAGGAAGTCAGGATACTCTCTACGTTGCAGATAGAGAAAGAAGCTGTGTGTCCTAAAGATAGTGTAGTGGTTATGGTGAATGGCTTTGGCGCGGGCTCAGCAATTCAGCATTCCCACTCGCATTTTCCTCAGGAAATGCATTGTCTAGTTCTTAATTAGTGGGAATGCTTTAATAAGCATTCCCAGTATTGATATTCGTTTTTTATTATTCTTAATTTTAATTTTATTCCGTAAGTTTTTTGGCTCTGCGTAACTTCTGCATACTTTCAGCTATTGAGACCATTTAACTTTTAAAATGTTCGTCTCATTCAGCTAACGATGGGACTTCTTCAAGTTTTTTTGTACTATTTATACTTTTTAAAATATTAAGCTTTTAGACACTTTTTTTTAACATTGAAGTCAATGAGAACATCCTTTTTCCTGCTTCAAAACACACGTTCTGCCAAAAGTTTCAGCTCCTTCATACTTTCACTTACAGACACCAAACAAACTTTAAAGCGGTCACAAAATATTCAGCTATCCAAACATGACTTTTCAGATTGATATCTTTTACGGTTTTTGTGAAAACGCAATTTACGTTTAGCGATTTTTTCAGAAAATGGAATCGGTTATAATGTAACCCTATGGAAGGGATTTAGAGTGTGTCATGTGACCTTTACAGTGGAGATCTTTGAAAACAAAAATTATCTTTAAAAAAAGGGCGAACAAATTGCTCTCACGCCCACAAGATCTACTTGTCATACACAATTTATATATCAAAACGTAGGTATGCTTGTCTGGTTTCAGGCAATGTGATCAGTTTTGTGATGCGTATTTTAGTTTTAGTTCCAGGAGCTTCTAAAGGACAAGAGCGACAAAACCACTCTCATTGACCGTCATGTTAAAAATTTTAAAAATGTTCCTGCAAAACACACAAAGACGCTCTTTTCTAAATCGCTGGCATGGCCACAATTTTAAGTTTATCAACATAAATTTCATATCGATGCGTTCACAAGGGCCGTGTCTTTCAAACGGTGAAGTCGCTGTATCGATCGCATGTACGGTTGTGGATTTATTACGTTTTGTTTGAAGGCGTAATTCATGTATTGGTCTGTGAATTAAAAGGCGTTTGTAATGGAATTTCTTTCCATAAATAGCTTTCTACCTCAGTGCAATATTCCTCCTCACTGACCTGGGGGGAGGGGGGGAAACCTCTTGAGGGGGGAGGGGCGACCAGGAAGTCAGCATACTCTCTACTTTGCAGATAGAGAAAGGAGCTGTGTGTCCTAAAGATAGTGTAGTGGTTATGGTGAATGGCTTTGGTGCGGGCTCAGCTATTCAGCATTCCCACTCGCATTTTCCTCAGGAAATGCATTTTCTAGTTTTAATTTTATTTTTCTCCTTTATTCCGTACGTTTTTTGGCTCTGCGTAACTTCTGCATACTTTCAGCTATTGAGACCATTCAACTTTTAAAATGTTCATCTCGTTCAGCTAACGATGGGACTTCTTCAAGTTTTTTTGTACTATTTATACTTTTTAAAATATTAAGCTTTTAGACACTTTTTTTTTACATTGAAGTCAATGAGAACATCCTTTTTACCGCTTCAAATCACACGCAGTGCCAAAAGTTTCAGCTCCTTCATACTTTCACTTACAGACACCAAACAAACTTTAAAGCGGTCACAAAATATTCAGCTATCCAAACATGACTTTTTAGATTGATATCTTTTACGGTTTTTGTGAAAACGCAATTTACGTTTTTACTGATTTTTTTTCAGAAAATGGAATCGGTTATAATGTAATCCTATGGAGCAGGTTTAGAGTGTGTCATGTGACCTTTAGAGTGGAGATGATTGAAAAAAAAGTAATCATTAAAAAAAGGGGAAACAAATTGCTCTCACGCCCACAAGATCTACTTGTCATACACAATTTATATATCAAAACGTAGGTATGGTTGTCTGGTTTCAGGCAATGTTATCAGTTTTGTGATAGGTATTTTATTTTTAGTTCCAGGAGCTTCTAAAGGACAAGAGGGACGAATAAACTCTCATTGACACTCCTGTTAAAAAGACTTTAAAATGTTTCTGCAAAACACACAAAGACGCTCTTTTCTAAATCGCTGACATGCACAGATTTTTAAGTTTATCAACATAAATTTTATACCAATTTGTTCACAAAAGCCTTGTGTTTCAAACGGTGAAGTCGCTGTATCGATCGCATGTACGGTTGTGGATTTATTACGTTTTGTTTGAAGGCTTCGATAACTGATTTTGTGTGTGGATGAAAGCGTTTCTAATGGTATTTTGATTCCCTAAATAGCTTTCCTTACCTCAGTGCAGTCCTCCTCCCCCACCTCATGTGGAGAAAGACTCTTGACGGGGAGGGGCGACCAGGCAAGTCAGGACACTCTCTATATTGCAGATAGAGAAAGGAGCTGTGTGATATTAGGCTTTATAAGTACTGAAGGAACACTGCTTGTATGTCCTAAAGATACTGTAGTGGTTATGGTGAATGGCTTTTGTGCGGGCTCAGCAATTCAGCTATTCAGCATTCCCACTCGCATTTTCCTCAGGAAATGCATTGTCTAGTTCCGTACGTTTTTTTGGCTCTGCGTAACTTCTGCATACTTTCAGCTATTGAGACCATTCAACTATTAAAATGTTCGTCTCGTTCAGCTAACGATGGGACTTCTTCAAGTTTTTTTGTACTATTTATACTTTTTAAAATATTAAGCTTTTAGACACTTTTTTTTAACATTGAAGTCAATGAGAACATGCTTTTTACCGCTTCAAATCACATGTCCTGCCAAAAGTTTCAGCTCCTTCATACTTTCACTTACAGACACCAAACACACTTTAAAGCGGTCACAAAATATTCAGCTATCCGGCTATGACTTTTCAGATTGATATCTTTTACGGTTTTTGTGAAAACGCAATTTACGTTTAGTGATTTTTTCAGAAAATTTTATCGGTTATAATGAATTCCTATGGAAGGTGTTTTAGAGTGTGTCATGTGACCTTTAGAGTGGAGATCATTGAAAAAAAAAATATCTTTAAAAAAAGGGGAAACAAATTGCTCTCACGCCCACAAGATCTACTTGTCATACACAATTTATATATCAAAACGTAGGTATTTTTGTCTGGTTTCAGGCAATGTGATCAGTTTTGTGATACGCATTTTATTTTTAGTTCGTGGAGCTTCTAAAGGACAAGAGTACCAAATTTTCTGTCATTGACTCTCATGTTAAAACGTCTAAAAAATTTCCCAGCAAAACACACAGACACTCTTTTCTAAAGCTGACATGCCCACATTTTTAAGTTTATCAACATAAATTTTATACCGATTCGTTCACAAAAGCCTTGTGTTTCAAACGGTGTAGACGCTGTATCGATCGCATGTACGGTTGTGGATTTATTAAGTTTTGTTTGAAGGCTTAATTCATGTATTTGGTCTGTGAATTAAAAGCGTTTGTAATGCTATTTCTTTCCATAAATAGCTTTCTACCTCAGTGCAATATTCCTCCTCACTGACCTGGGGGGGGGGGAACCTCCTGAGGGGGGAAGGGCGACCAGGAAGTCAGGATACTCTCTACTTTGCAGATAGAGAAAGGAGTTGTGTGTCCTAAAGATAGTGTAGTGGTTATGGTGAATGGCTTTGGTGCGGGCTCAGCAATTCAGCTATTCAGCATTCCCACGTGCATTTTCCTCAGGAAATGCATTTTCTAGTTACACATCATACTTATCTATTGAGGGTCCTACTACAACAAAAACAGAAGTATTGGTATGTTCATTCAGTGATTTGTCTATTACAGACCTCACACTCATGTCCTTTGCTGGGCTATTAACAGAAATACCAGACAATTCAGTCAGATATTAACCACTAGAGAGCCGCGCTATAGACGAAAGACGTCCACAGCGCGGCTCTCAAGTGCCGAGTGGACGTCTTTAGACGTCCTGTTGTTGTGATTTCCCATGCGCATCGCTCGGGAGCCGATGCGAGTGCCTGGCGGCCACGATGTCCGCCAGACACCCGCGATCGTCGGTGACACAGCAGGGACGTGGATCTGTGTGTAAACACAGAGCTCCATGTCCTGTCAGGGAGAGAGGAGACCGATCTGTGTCCCTTTACATACCTCCCCCAGTCAGTCCCCTCCCCCCACACAGTAAGAACACAATGAGGGAATACATTTAACCCCTTCCTCACCCCCTAGTGTTAACCCCTTCACTGCCAGTCACATTTATACAGTAATTAGTGCATTTTTATAGCACTGATCGCTGTATAAATGTGAATGGTCCCAAAATTGTGTCAAAAGTGTCCGACATGTCCGTCGCAATATCGCAGGCCTGACAAAAAAATCGCAACTCGCCACCATTACTAGTAAAAAGTTTTTAAAAAATCATAAATCTATCCCCTATTTTGTAGGCGCTATAACTTTTTTTAACAAAAATATGTAGAAGAATACGTATCGGCCTAATATGAGGGAAATTTTTATTTATTTAAAAAAAAATTGGGATATTATTATAACAAAAAGTAAAAAATATTGTGTTTTTTTTCAACATTTTCTGTTTTTTTATGTTTATAGCGCAAAAGATAAAAATCGCAGAGGTGATCAAATACCACCAAAAGAAAGCTCTATTTGTGGGAAAAAAATGATAAAAATATAATTTGGGTACCGTGTTGTATGACCGCGCAATTGTCATTCAAAATGCATCAGCACTGAAAGCTGAAAATTGGTCTGGGCACGAAGGGGGTTTAAGTGCCCAGTAATGAAGTGGTTAATCAACACAATTTCCAGCACACATGAGAGAGACCATATTATAGATGCCACCACAATTATATCTCAAAGGTCTCGTAACACTCCTACTTCATGTACACAACAATTTTTTACTTTTCTTTTCCCTTCTTTATACTCATCCCACCTACAAACATACAGTTCAGCGCAAACTGTCTTCTTATATTATTTTGATTATACTCTCATTTGCATTTGTGACACCATGCGCTGAGATAACTACATTTCCACATATTGTATCCGGTACAGTCATTATTTATCATCCCTTCTCGTTGGTTTCATGAGGCTTTGGAGGGCTTTTTTACTAAGGACCACTCGTGTATAGGATCGGCCGATTTATCGAGCCTTTCCTATAGAGCATCTATTTTTGGATGCACATGCTTACTCTATTTTATTCTATTATACTATTTTATTATAATCAAATTATTGCTTATATGTGGACATACTTAATAGCTAGATTCAGGTACATTTGCTCTACTTTGCGGCGGCGTAGCTTAAGGAATTTAAGCTACGCCGCCATAAGTTAGCGAGGCAAGTACATGATTCACAATGTACTTACCTGCTAAGTTACGGCGGCATAGCCTAAATCGGTGGGCGTAAGGGCGCCTAATTCAAATGTGTTTGAGGGGGGCGTGTTGTATGTTAATGGGGCTTGACCTTATATTAAACATAGGTCGGCGTAGATTCTGAGTTAGGTTGGCTTATCTACTGATAAGCCGGCCTAACTCTTTCTGAATCTAGCTATAAGTCTTTATATTGGCAGATGTTCATTGTTCAGAGAGTTTCTTGCGTGTTGCCCCTGTTCTTCTATATGATGCCTAGTTCACTTACACACTAACCCTTCACATATCTTTTTGATGGCCTCATGATTGACAACTTTGAAGTTTTCAACATCCAACATTTAATATATATTTTTTGTTTATTGTTTAGAAAGTTTTTTGCGTGTTGCCTCTGTTCTTCTATATGATGCCTAGTCCACATGATGGCCCCATTATTGACAACTTTGAAGTTTTCAACAATCCAACATTCAATATATTTTCGTTTATTGTTCAGAGAGTTTCCTGTGTGTTGCCTCTGTTCTTCTATATGATGTCTAGTCCACATGATGGCCTCATGATTGACAACTTTGAAGTTTTCAACATCCAACATTTAATATATTTTTTTGACCTAAAAACCTTGCTTAGGCCTTTTTTATTACAGCACATGCTCTGAATAATAACACACGGTGGGCATTTAGGGCAATGTTATGGGAGCTATACTCATTTTTGTACTTCCCTAGTCCATTTTGCCTCCGATCTCCACTGCATTTCTGGATACATGGACACACACACACACACACACCGATCACCTAAATTCTCCTCTTCTATACACTCGTTACTACCACTTATTTCTGATTAGTGTGTATTTGACCTATTTAGCCAATAGGATCTTGAACCGCACACCACACACCTCATTTTATTATAGCTCTTCATGTGAGTGTCACTAAAGTCACCGATAAGTATACACAATCCCATGTTTACACATTATTTAGAGCTCTGTCTTTATATCACTTTTTTCTACTCATTTTCCTTTTTTTCGATTACAACATCTGAGTTTCCTGCTACACAATGTGACTCAATTTAGATGCCCATTATATTTGCACATATATGCACAGGACTCTCTTAAAAAAAAAAAAAAAATGTTTTAATGTTGATCTATATGTCGAATAGAGACACATGCACTTATATTTGCATTTAATGACATTGCTCTATATCACGTATTGTACTTTAGTCATATTTGTATATTTATTGTCACTAGATTTTATTTATAATTTTTTGTTTAATTGAAGGTTCGTGTCTGTTTCATATACATCTTGCACTTGGCTTGTTCACCGTTTTTTACTTTTCCATCTTATTGCTTAGGGCCCTTCACACATACGGACCGTATGTCCGCATTTTCATCCGTCCGTTTGCGGATGAAAACGGGACATACATGGGTCCCTATGTGATTACGGGTGTCAGCGGATGAACATCCACTGACACCCGTAATTTCTCCGCCTCCGCAAAGATCCGCATTTGCAGACGGAAGAAATCCTATTTTTCTTCCATCTGCCGGATCGGATCGGATGAACACGGACATATGGTCCGTGTTCGTCCGATCCCCCATAGGGGAGAGCTGACAGGGCGGTCCCCGCACACTGTGCAGGGACCGCCCTGTCAGCTGCCAGCTCAGCGGGGATTTTACGGAGGATCCCCGCTGAGCTTTGCGGACACACGGAGCAGATCATTACTGATCCCCTCCGTGTGAAAGGGCCCTAACTGTAGCTTTGGGATCTTTTTACATATAATATTATTATTATTATTATTATTATTATTATTATTATTATACAGGATTTATATAGCGCCAACAGTTTGCGCAGCGCTTTATATATGTGTGTTATACTTCACCACTGATGTGATCTAGCCTCCCAGGTGATCACCATTGATTGTTTTTTAGCGAAATGAGGAACAAAAACTGGATAGCCGCACTCCAAAATAACTTAAAAAAGTTGTCTTTAATATTCAACTGTACACACACAGTCACTGCAACCAACAGAATACAGGATAGCCGGCGCGTTTCGCACTTACAGCTAGTGCTTAATCATGGCTGTAGGTGCGTTGTGATCCATGAAAAGACTGGTAGTTCCAATGTATCAACACTTTATTCCCGATGGCAGGAGCTCCCGAGCTGGTGATGGAAGGATGCAGGATCCAGAACAAACAGACAGAGATTTTCTCACCGCTCCAGGTGAGCCCTGTGAGCAATCAAGGGCGGTTGAACTACCAAGGTGCTGGCGGTGCTTGTGGTAATAGCGAAATGAGGAACAAAAACTGGATAGCCGCACTCCAAAATAACTTAAAAAAATGTATTGTTTTTTACCATCCCTCCTCATTAGCGATGGTTGGCCACAGGTGAAGGTGGATCACATGACTGGTTCAGGTTTGGTTTAGGTGTGTATATATTTGAGTTGTGTATCATTTTTGTTTTAGCTATGACTAAGCGCTGATACCCCAGTGTGAAACGCGTCAGCTATCCACCCCACTGTCTGATGTGACTTGTAGTGCTGTTTCCATTTTTTACTATTAAAAGCAACATTTTAAGAATTTCGTGGAAGTGCGGCTGTCCAGTCTTTTTCTCCAGTCTTCGCTCCGTGCATTGCCTGCACCCACGCTTCTGAGAGGACACTGATTGCTGAGTGCACTCACCTGGAGCGGCAGTTTCCCTTTTCTCTACCTCTTCATCATCATCATCATCATCCCTAGACACATCACAGAGGTAACATAATCATGCCGTCCCAAATCTAACCAGCGGCTCCTCCGGGGGTAGCGCCTCCTAGCAATACTACTGAGGGAACCGACTCGTAGGAGGGCACGGGAGAGGGTATACCGAGTGCGCAGGAACATCTTTGCCATGGGGGATTCAGAGGTGTTTCGCATGTTTAGATTCAGCCCTGAAGTCATCCTGGAATTAGCCACAACCCTGCATGATGACATCACCAGCAAGACACATCGTGGACATGCAGTGGAGCCACTAGTCAAGGTAGTGGCAACCCTGCATTTCCTGGCAAGTGGATCTTTTCAGCGTACAAGTGGAATTGTGGCTGGGATGTCACAATCCTCTATGAGCAGATGTGTGCACCAGGTTGTCCCTGCAATCCTGAGACACATGTCCTACCACTTCATCAAACCCACCCAGGAGGACCTGCGGCAGAAGGCAGTGACAGATTTCTATCAAATTGCCAGATTCCCATGCACCGTGGGGGCCATTGATTGCACACATGTGGCACTACAGCCCCCCTGTGACATAGAGCATATATACTGCAATCGGAAGCATTGGCATCCCATCAATGTCCAGGTGATAGTGGATGCCCATGGCCTCATATGGCACGTCCGTGCCAAACACCCAGGGTCCTGCCATGACAGCTTCATATACCGTCAGAGCAGCATCCCAACAGAATTTGAACAGAACATGTACAGGGACAGCTGGCTGGTCGGTGAGTGACATGGGTGTCAGGTATGACTGTCCCCCCCCATGATGCAGACATCACGAGGGGCACATGCATGACTAACATCCTCCTGTCTTTTCCCTTCCAGGTGACTCTGCATATGCACTTGGACCCCATCTTATGACTCCATTCCGGAACCCCCAAACCCCAGGAGAGGAAAGATACAATGAAGCACACATACATACCCGTGTAGTGGTGGAACGCACATTTGGCCTCCTGAAGTCCCGTTTCCGATGCCTGGATAAGTCTGGGGGTACCCTGATGTATTCCCCAAACTTTGTGTGCCAGATCATCGGTGCATGTTGCATTCTGCACAACTTCGCCATGAGAAGCGGCCTGCAGATTGACATACGTGATGACCTGACCCCCGAACCACACAGTCCCCCCCCAAGAAACTCTACCGGGTCTACTGAGGGAAGAGCAATCAGGAGTTGTCTCGTGGAACGTCTCTTTTCATGTTAAACACACATTAATCATGTCACAAGTAGAATGCACGCGTGCACACCACTGTGGTCCCTAGCACACACACCCCACATGCACCAAAAATTGGATTAGACCCAAGGATACCGCACGGTATTAGGGAGCAGCAACGCCGCGCCAAGGCTCCAATTATGTTGCTGTACATTCATACACCTTTCACATGGCAGAGGGTGACACCCCTTTTCCAGCAGGAGTGACCCCCCCCCCCATTCACACACCAGTCACACTGTAGTATACACTCCTCACTGTGTGTAGGGACTACAAAATAAATAAAAAAAAGCTCATAATATGAGCATAATACAAATAAAATAAATAAGCTCATAATATGAGCAGAAATCGATATTTCCAAAAAAAAAAGGATCCGCAGGAAAATTATCTTTTTTTTCCTTTTGGACATCCTGGTGCCAAGGGTGCCCCGGCTCTGGCTCCTCAGTCGGCGTGGTGGAGCCTGGGCTGAGGATGGAGCCTGGGGTGGGGATGGAGCATGGGGTGGGGATGGAGCATGGGGTGGGGATGGAGCATGGGGTGGGGATGGAGGAGCAGCATCCCCTACTTGGTCACTCCTGGCAAGTGGTGCCTGCCTGCCCTCCATGGCGTTGGCCAGGTGGGTGAGCACACAGTTTGTTTGTGCCAGCATCCGAAGCTGCCGGGTGGTATTGTTCTGCTGGTGCTGCCGGGTTAGTCTACCCTCCTCCCGCACAGCAGCAGTGTTGGCCTCTACCGCCTCTGCCAACCTGCTCACCTCCGCTGTCAGCAAAGCTGTGGCGCCCTGCTGCTCCACCATGCAGGTGACCATGGCCAGACAGTTGGAGCTCACTTCCTCCAGGCTCTCTGAGTCTTTTTTCCCCAGCTCCGCATGCAGGGTGAGGGCCTGCTGTACTGAGGAGGAGGAGGAGGCCAGGCTGTCCGCCACCCGCCTCAAGTCTCCCACCATGGCCCCTATATGGCGTGTCTGCCGGCCCTGTTCCTCCTGCAGCCCTTCTCGGAGGCCTGAGGGTACACCCCTCGTTTTAAATAGAGCCTTCCTGGGAGGAGAGGCTGGGGCCCGTACTGAGGGAGAAGAAGGGGAGGGGGCTGGCCTGGAGGGGGCGACACTGGTGGGAGGGACACTGGAGGGGGCGACACTGGTGGGAGGGACACTGGAGGGGGTGACACTGGAGGGAGGGACACTGGAGGGGGTTGAGGTGATGGTCGGGGGGGTGGTGGGGAGGTCAGGGATGGTGGGATCCTCCTGGAGGTAGATAGTGTCCTCCTGGTGGAGGTCAATAGACTCCGACGCCGCATGTCGTTCAGTTTCTTTTGAATCTCCTCCCATGTCCTCTCCTCATTCCCGATCGCATTGATGTCCAGCGTGATGGCTTCATAGATAGCCCTCCTTTGGGCTATGGTGGTGTTTTTCCGCTGGGCACCATACAGGGCAGCATTATGCCTAGTGAGTGCCGCCAGCATGACCTCCATCTCTGAGGAATTAAAATTATTTTTCCTCTTTTTTACCCTCTGAGGAGGTGCCATCGCAAATTTGGGGCAAAATTACCTTGCTCAGGGGGGGTGAAAAAAGCAGGATGTAATTTTGCACAGGACCTGCGCATGTCTGCCCCTATTTATTTGCTCAGTGCAAGCAGGTGGGCCGGCGTAGCCCAGGAAGTAGGACAGGCGCAGTTGCGCACATGGAAGCGTTCGATCTGCGCATGCTCCGTCGAGGATACGCCGGGCGTAAGCCACTGTTGAACGGTCAGCCCATCATTTGCATAGGGGCACACCCACTTTCACTTGCGCAGGCTTGCGCCCTCAAATTTACCTTACGCAGGCGCAAATTTACGCGAAAAGCCATCCTGAATCAGGTGGCAATCTCGCACGATTACGCCGGCGTAGCGCAATTGAGCTGCGCTGCGCATGCGTAAGAAATGTGCAAATCTACCTGAATCTACCCCACTGTTTCCTGTTAAAAACTTGGCAGACTGCCCAGATATTTTCTTTTGATAGCTGAAAGTCTTTCCACTTGTTATATGAAAGAATCAGCAAACTCTGCATTGGAGATCGTCAGGGGGGTTGAATCGAGATCACGATTTTTTTAACGATTAATTGTGCAGCTCTAGCACGGTATTTGCGCAGCAATTTTTCAAACATGTTTTTTTTTTGGGAAAAAACAGTTTCATTCATTAACCACTTCCCGCCCGGCCTATGGCCGATTTACGTCCGGGAAGTGGTTATGAAATCCTGACAGGACGTTCTAGAACGTCCTGCAGGATTTCATGCCGCGCGCGCCCGTGGGGGCGCGCATCGCGGCGATCGGTGATGCGGGGTGTCAGTCTGACACCCTGCATCTCCGATCTCGGTAAAGAGCCTCCGGCGGAGACTCTTTACCACGTGATCAGCCGTGTCCAACCACGGCTGATCACGATGTAGACAGGAAGAGCCGTCGATGGCTCTTCCTCACTCGCGTCTGACAGACGCGAGTAGAGGATAGCCGATCGGCGGCTCTCCTGACAGGGGGGGTTAGCGCTGATTGTTTATCAGCGCAGCCCCCCCTCGGATCGCCACACTGGACCACCAGGGATGCCCACCCTGGAGCACCAGGGTGGGCAAGAAAAAAAAATGGCAAAAAAAAAAAAAGTCTAAAAAATAAATAAAAAAAAGCATAAAGAAAAAAGATGCCAGTCAGTGCCCACAAATGGGCACTGACTGGCAACCTGACAAAAATCAGTGCTGCCACCCCAGTGTCCATCAGCGCCACCCCAGTGTCCATCAGCGCCACCCCAGTGTCCATCAGTGCCACCCCAGTGTCCATCAGTGCCACCCCACAGTGCCCATCCATGCCCAGTGCCCACCTATCAGTGCCCATCTGTGCCACCCATAAGTATCCATCAGTGCCGCCCATGAGTGCCCATCTGTGCCGCCTATGAGTGCCCAGTGCCGCCCATGAGTGCCCATCAGTGCCGCCTATGTGTGCCCATCAGTGCCGCCTATGTGTGCCCATCAGTGCCGCCTATGTGTGCCCATCAGTGCCGCCTATGTGTGCCCATCAGTGCCGCCTATGTGTGCCCATCAGTGTCGCATACCAGCGCCGCCAATCAGTGCCACCTCATCTGTGCCCGTCAGTACTACCTCATCGATGTCCATCAGTGCCATCTCATCGGTGCCCATTAGTGCCGCCATATCAGTGCCCGTAATTGAAAGAGAAAACTTATTTACAAAAAAATTAACAGAAAAAAATAAAAACGTATTTTTTTTTCCAAATTTTCAGCCTATTTTTAGTTGTTGCGCAAAAAAAAAAAATCGCAGAGGTGATCGAATACCACCAAAAGAAAGCTCTATTTGTGGGGAAAAAAGGACGCCAATTTTGTTTGGGTACAGTGTAGCATGACCGCGCAATTGCCATTCAAAGTGCGACAGTGCTGAAAGCTGAAAATTGGCTTGGGCGGGAAGCTGCGTAAGTACCTGCTATGGAAGTGGTTAAAAAAAACACTAGTTAGTTAAGTTAGCACAATTCTTTTTGGTATCCTAAGCGATGCTTTAATTTTTTTTTAGGTTACATGTTTAGAGTTACAGAGGAGGTCTAGTACTAGAATTATTGTTCTCGCTCTAACGATCGTGGCGTATGTAACCTGTGTGTATCTGGCTCTGATACTACCAGTGCCTACCCAGCCACTGACTAGTATCTCTCCCCAGCCTGTCCCCACACACCCTCTCACCTGCTGACCTGTGGATGGGGGAATCACTCCTGCAGTGTTATTGTGTTCTGCCAGTGAGTACAATGATCAGTGTTGCTAACTATAGCTGGCAGCACTGATTGTTTGGGAAAAACCTAACAGGCTGGTTGTACTAAAGTCGATTAATAGATTGACTTGTGTAAAACCAGCTAGCCCATACATAGATCGACTATGGCTGGTCTCTGCATAATTGGCGTAATTTCAATCCATGTATGACCCACTTAACCACTACGCAGTCCCTAAACATCATTCCACTCCTGTACATAGTGCTTACTGTCATACTCTCCACACTCCTCTCCTGTACATAGTGCTCACTGTCATACTCTCCACACTCCTCTCCTGTACATAGTGCTCACTGTCATACTCTCCACACTCCTCTCCTGTACATAGTGCCCACTGTCATACTTTCCACACTTCTCTCCTATACATAGTGCCCACTGTCATACCCTTCACACTCCTCTCCTGTACATAGTGCCCACTGTCATACCCTCCACACTCCTCTCCTATACAGAGCGCCCACTGTCATACCCTCCACACTCCTCTCCTGTACATAGTGCTCACTGTCATACTCTCCAGACTCCTCTCCTGTACATAGTGCCCACTGTCATACTCTCCACACTTCTCTCCTATACATAGTGCTCACTGTCATACCCTACACACTCCTCTCCTGTACATAGTGCCCACTGTCACACCCTACACACTCCTCTCCTATACAGAGCGCCCACTGTCATACCCTTCACACTCCTCTCCTATACATAGTGCCCACTGTCATACCCTCCACAGTCCTCTCCTATACATAGCGTTCACTGTCATACCCTCCACACTCCTCTCCTATACATAGTGCCCACTATCATACCGTCCACATTCCTCTCCTGTACATACTGCCCACTGTTATACCCTCCACACTCCTCTCCTGTACATACTGCCCCATCATACCCTCCACACTTCTCTCTGGTACATACTACCCTCTGTCATACCTCCACACTCTTCCTGTACATACTGCCAATTGTCATACCCTTCACACTCCTCTCCTGTACATAGTGCCTTTTGCACTCCTCTCCTGTACATAGTGCCCACTGTTAGACCCTCCACATTCCTCTCCCTCACCTGCACATACTTTCCACTTATATACCGTCCTCCCCTATGTCGCTTACCCACAAAAACAGTTCTTTAAAATTATACTGAATATCCTCAATGTTACCAGCTCTAGAATAGACACACTTTTGTTAGTTCAACTAAAGGAAATATCAGTTCTCATATTTGTTCTGCCCCATTATTAGTACTCATTTAATTTTGTGATTACTACTATGATGTATAGAGGAACATCGGGGATCTCAGCTACTCTAAATATAGCACTTAAATAAAAAAAGTGTCCCTGAAAATATTTTTTAAATGTTGGCAACTGTGCACTTAGGCACTGCCCAAGGACCACTGGGTCAGTAGGGGCCCCATGAGAGGCTCCTGGGATCCTGTGATAATAAAGCGGTAGTAAACTTTCCTGACATTACTACTTTTTAGAGGCCCTGGGGTAGGTTATGCCACAATGTACAAGTATGCACAGCATATTAGCACATTAGTGTACACTTCAATTTTCAGACTGAGCTCTCCAGTGCTGCGCTGTGATGAATCAGGCGGGACCTGGACACTTCCATCTTCACCCGGTCTTCCTTCTGGGTTCTGTGCCTTTGGTCACTTGCCTTGGCCGGGCTGCGTTCATGTCATTCCCACGCATTTATTTATTATTTATAAAAGGCCCCACCAAAATCCTCAGCACCAGGCCCATGATGTTCTTAATTTAGCCCTGGGGGGAGTGAGTCTACCCTCTCTCCACCTCTTCAACTTTCAATTTTCCCTTCTTTCTCCTTTTTTTTTCGCATACTTTGTTTGTTTCTTTCAGTTCTTTCTTTAGGTGGCCCTAACTGTATGGGCAGCTTCTGGAACCCCATTTTATGTTCAGGTTTGTTAAAAATTGCAGCAGAGATATGTACCTTTCTCATTACTTATGAGCTCCACTCCATATGGTGAACACCGTGGGCCGGATTCATGTAGCTCAGCTGATCTTTAGATCCGCTAGATCCACCTGGTTTACGATCCGCCGGTGCAATTTAGCGAGGCTAGTGCATGATTCATAAAGCACTTACCTCGCAAATTGCACCGTTGGATCGTAACTCCCCCCCGGCGGAATGCAAATTCCGCGGCTAGGGGGAGTGTACAATTTAAATCAGATTTAACTGCGCATGCGCCGCTGGCGAAAAAGCCCAGTGCGCATGCTCCAAATGACGTCGCTAGGACGTCATTGTTAGCGGCGGGTACGTCAATTGCGGCCATCGGGATTCCCGATCGACTTATGCAAACGACGTAAAAATTTTGAATCTCGGCGTGGGAACGGCGGCCATACTTAACATTAGCTACCCCTCATATAGCAGGAGTAGCTCTCCGCCGGAAAAAGCCGAACGCAAACAACGTTGAAAAAGAGCGACGGGCGGGCGTGAATCGGCGGTTCTCCTCATTTGCATATGCGACGTGTAAAACAAAGCGACGACACCAAGCGGCCGGCGGGAGATTACAGCCTAAGATTCGACTGGTGTAAGTCCCTTACACCATTCGGATCTAAGGGAGATCTATGCGGAACTGATTCTTATGAATCAGTCGCATAGCTCCGACCGTGGGATCTCACAGATTCGACCGTCGGGTCTCACAGATACGACGGCGGATCAGGAGATCCGCCGGCGTATCTATTGATGAATCTGGCCCCGTGTTTTTATAGTAGTGTGGGATCCTGTTCTGAATACTGTATTGACTTGTCTATGGAATGGTCATTGTCTCTGCTTGTGACCTAAGTTGTTGCATTCCTATCTGTATGAAAATTACTAAATAAAGAGTGTTAAAAAAAAGAAGAAAATTGTAGGCATATAGAGAAATTAGCACAAAAGTGTAATAAATACACACATACTGTGTGTGTATGTATGTATGTATATATATATATATATATATATATATATATATATATATAGCTTTACTAAGATGGAGTTTTCCTTATCATTGCAGTGTACATTTCATCCTCTAAACATGAGTGTTACGGCGTTCGATGACCAGTATGAAGACTGTACAAAAGAGATGGAGAGTGAAGTCCTACAGGGCCTACTTGCTAAAGAAAAAAAAGCTGTCCCAATATTTGGAAAAACTTGGGATAAGGCAGTAGAAACATGGAAGAATAAGAAATGGAGTTTACCAGATGGTATCCGAAAAGAGTATGGATTTGCCATCACCGCTTATACTGACAACAACTTTTATAAGGATTTCCACAAAGCAGTGAAAGATTATAAAGGCTGGGATCAGTTCCCTTACCATTCTATGCACTTCTTACTGACACGGGCCTTGGTTCTGCTTAGAACGGGCTGTCCAAAGACAACAACATTGTTCAGAGGGGTGAAAGACATATGTTTTAAACAGAAAAAAGGGACTGAGATCAGATTTGGCCAATTTGCCTCTTCATCTACGAGTAAAAAAGAAGCAGAGAAGTTTGACAAAGACACTTTCTTCAATTTAACCAGCTGCTTTGGCGTATCAATTAAAAATTATTCTTATTTTCCATATGAAGAAGAGGTCCTGATACCAGTAGATGAGGTTTTCAAAGTGACCAGTTTTACAGAAGAGGGAGGTCAAACCAGATTTGTCCTTGCAACAACAGAAAAGAGATGTCACAACTACAACTGTAACTACATGAATAAAGGTTAGAAAATGTTTTCCTTTTTGTTGTTTACAGTTCGGTCAATGTGAAGAAGAATGTGGGTCCAACATAAGAAGTGATATTGCTCACTGTGCTAATCATATTCTCTGGTTCAGGGATGTTGAGATAGCTTGTGTGTTTTTGTATTGATATGACATTCTGTACATTTTTTTTTTTTTACAGGAAAAAAATCCAGTAAATGTGTGTACAATGGAGGTAAGCATGAAATCCCTTCTCAAACTGATCTTGTATTTATGATGTTCCTTCACTAAATCCCACCAATCTTATAGTGGTTCTAAAGCCTGAAGAGTGGAGCCAGTGGCGTCACTAGGGTTGGTGTCACCTGGTGCGGTAAAACACAACGTCACCCCCCCCCCCAATAATTTCAATTGGGGGGGGGGGGTGATTGTGGTTTAAGATTGTAGATCGGGAGGTGAGGTACATGGGACACTTGGCATGTATGCTGCCCCTGGGATTAGGCTGGGTTCACACTATACTACAAGACAGTAGTACAACTTTCATCCTACTTTGCTCTGCGACATCGATCCTACATCGGTCCTACATCCATCCGACTTTCATGAACAGGATACTACTTTGATCCAACTTTGTGATAGTCTGGGATTGTTTTGATTGGTCAAAGAACAAGTCAGAGTGAGATAAATTCCTTTTACTGCTGCTGTAATCACATGTCGGATGTCAAAAGTCAGATGGTAAGGACAAGGCTCCTACTTTGATCCGACTTCAATAATATTGAATGGGCTGAAGTAGGACCAAAGTAGTACAGGGAGCATTTTCAAAGTCGGACCGACTTGTGTCGGACCAGTTAAGACATCTCCCATAGGCAAACATTGATTTTTACACGTAATGCGACATGAGCTCCCAATGTCGGAGCGTTTGTCGGACCAGTGTGAACCCAGCCTTTGTCCTCCTGCTGTTCCCTGTTAGCCACCCCACATCAGTCTCAGATCCTGCCTAAATGCCTGCTGCTCTGATGTTGTTAATTAGCTGTCAGCCTGCTCTGAGCCTACCACTGATTATCTCAGCCGGAGTCTGCCCTGTCCTCAGCACTTACTTGCTGAAGGACAATGGTGTCACCAGGGTGGGGCCTGATAGGGCCACGACCCCCAAAATGTACTCTGTCCCCCCCCATGTGCCCCCACAAGTTAGGTACTGTACTGTTTTTTATATAACCAAAACAATTGCCGCCGGCCGGCGCTGCGGCTATACGAGTGTCCGCCCGCTGAATGACTCACCGTCACTATTCAGTCTGTCAGGTGACATCGCGTGATGGCCGCCGCTGTTGTTTATGGGAGTTGTAGTCTGCGCCGGCAGCTGCGTGCTCAAGCTCCCTGCTCCCGGGAGGTGGAGTCAGTCAGAGGAGAGCAGCGCAGCCAGCCTACGTGCGGTGCTACAACTCCCATCGAAGCGGTCGGATATTTTGCCTGCCTCTGCCTGGCTTGACACTGTGTAAAAACACCACGTGATGTTGCTGGCCTGGACACGCTGCTGCTGGCTGGTGGTGGCTGCAGACAGTACAGTAACAGTACTGTGGAACAACATCATCACCCACTACCCAGGACTGGAGGAAGGAAGCCGTGGAGAAGGAGGAAGAGAGGACCTGTCCTGCTGCTGCTGAGTCTGCCCGGCAAGCTAAGGTGAGAGATCTTTCCCCCCATACACCTCATTTACCAAGCCCATGGCCTGTGATTCCTGCTGGAAGCTGCCCATGGCCTTCAGGCTAGCAGGACCCACATGCCATTCACAGCTCCCAGCAGGACCAACATGCCATGGCCAGCAGGACCAATAGGCTATTGTCTGCTCCCAGCAGGGCCCTATCGGTCAGTGGCCAGCAGGACCCACAGGTCCGCAACCAGCTCCCATAAGAACCAACAGGTCAGTGGCCACCTCCCAGCAGGACCCACAGGTCAGTGGCCACCTCCCAGCAGGACCCACAGGTCAGTGGCCACCTCCCAGCAGGACCCACAGGTCAGTGGCCAGCTCACAGAAGGACCCACAGGTCAATGGCCAGCTCCCAGAAGGACCAACAGGTCAGTGGCCAGCAGGACCCACGGGTCAGTGGCCAGCTCCCAGCAGGACCCACAGGTCAGTGGCCAGCTCCCAGCAGGACCCACAGGTCAGTGGCCAGCTCTCAGCAGGACCCACAGGTCAGTGGCCAGCTCCCAGCAGGACCCACAGGTCAGTGGCCAGCTCCCAGAAGGACCAACAGGTCAGTGGCCAGCTCCCAGAAGGACCAACAGGTCAGTGGCCAGCAGGACCCACGGGTCAGTGGGCAGCTCCCAGCAGGACCCACAGGTCAGTTGCCAGCTACCAGCAGGACCCACAGGTCAGTGGCCAGCTCCCAGCAGGACCCACAGGTCAGTGGCCAGCTCCCAGAAGGACCAACAGGTCAGTGGCCAGCAGGACCCATGGGTCAGTGGCCAGCTCCCAGCAGGACCCACAGGTCAGTTGCCAGCTCCCAGCAGGACCCACGGGTCAGTGGCCAGCTCCCAGCAGGACCCACAGGTCAGTGGCCAGCTCCCTGCAGGACCCATAGGTCAGTGGCCAGCAGGACCCACAGGTCAGCAGCTTGTGGGCCCTGCTGGGATCTGGCCACTGACCTGTGGGTCCTGCTGGCCACTAGCCTAGGGTGACCAAAAGTCCCCAGCACCGCCAGATTACAAATATCTCCCGCTTACACATGCAGTCTATCAGTCTATCATAGGATTTTAAATTAGTATGTACATTTTAACTATAGACTTATATTAGCATTATAAAGGGCCAACCCTTCTGAGTATTTTTTCATGGAAGTAGGGCTAAATCATCTTTGCTTACAGGACAAGCTAGCTCATTATAGTTGGCAGTGGTGTATTTAGGTTCTGTGCTGCCCTAGGCCTGACTAAACTTGTGCACCCCCTAATTTAAATATGACCCACCCCTTTATGTCAAGACCACACCCCTTTCTGTTTAAGTCCTACCCTGAAATTTTTGAGTGGGGACACTAGTCATTATGGCCTGGGGGGAGCAATAGATTCCCTTAATTTGCATAGATTTCCTCTCACTTCCTGTTTGGCTATTGAAGGGAAATCTCTGCAATGGGACAGGGACAGGGGAGGGCTGGCAGCCTTAGGCCTGGGGGGCAAGTCCAGTCAAGTGGCCCATAGAGCGTGGAAAAGTGATGGATCGAGGAAAACAGTCTAAGATTTTTCATGATCACAAGAGTCCACACAGAGGCCCCCTTACATCAAAGTCTGCACCGAGGCCCCCCTTACATCAGAGTCCACACAGTGGCCCCCCTTACATCAGAGTCCACATAGTGGCCCCCCTTACATCAGAGTCTGCACAGTGGCCCCCCTTACATTTACATCAGAGGCCCCCCTTACATCAGAGTCCACACAGTGGCCCCCCTTACATCAGAGTCCACATAGTGGCCCCCCTTACATCAGAGTCCGCACAGTGGCCCCCCTTACATCAGAGTCCGCACAGAGGCCCCCCTTACATCAGAGTCCACCAGTGGGAGGTGAGCAGCGGCCGTGAACTGTGTTAACAGAGCTCCAGCAGGCATATTCCTGCTCTGCAAAAACAGCATTTGGTAGTGGTGGCCGGTGGCTGTGCATAGTGTCACCAGCCCGGGGGGAGATTTCCACCCTGCCCCCCCTGCCAGCCCTCCCCTGGACAGGGATGGTAAAAAATTAACTGACAGGGGCTATAACCCTCCCTTACTCTATCCAAAATGAAAAAAAAAAAGTTTTACCTATACAGTGGAACCTTGGATTAAGAGCATAATCCATTCCAGGAGAATGCTTGTAATCCAAAGTACTATTTCAAAGCGAGTTTCCCCATAGAAGTCAATGGAAACAAAGATAATTTGTTCCGCATTGACTTCTATTGCATGCAATACCGCATGTGGCCAGAGGTGGGGGGCACCGGAGAGCCTTGGGAACAGCTTGACTGATCTCGCAAAGGTTCGGAAATACTCGGGAACGGAGTATTTCCAAGTGATTCCGAATATTTCTGAACCATTCCGAGTGTCATCGGTGCCCCCGCACCTCTGGTCAAACGCGGTACTGCTAACCCTATTAGCTTGAAACCGGCAGGGACTCTTTCCATGCTGCCCCCCTAGGCCTGGGCCAGGATACAGCATTGATAGTTGGCCCTTCATAATGCAAATTTTTGTCTATGGCTATGGGTCATGTTAAAGGCACTCTCCAGCTTCCTTCTGGGAAGTATGCCTAGGGACTTTTTTGCATCTTGATAAAAGTCCAGAGTTGGACTGAAACGTTGACGCTCAAGTGTATTGTATGTTGCACAAATAAAACAAAGGTGAATTTTAAGACCTCTGGAGTGCATTCTATTATTGTTTATTTTTATTTTTTTATGAAAATGTGTGTGTGTGTGTATATGTATGTGTGTGTGTATGTATGTATGTATGTATGTGTGTATACTGTGTGTATATATATATATTAGGGTTGTCCCGATAACGAGCATTTGTGCGAGTACTTGTACTCGCACAAATGCTCCCGATGCCTGATCTGATACCCGGAAGTCGGCAGACAGAGAGGCGGTGGAGCCAGTGGGGTGGCGTGGACGGCGCTGTGGCACCGGGTGCATACATTTAGGGGGATGCCAGGCAGTGTGTGTCACTGCCGGATCCGTCCCCCTAATGTTCCTGTGTCCCTGTGCCCTGTGAATGGTCGTGTACGGCGGCGGGGCTATTGGCTAATAAGGCTGCAATGGCCTATCCGTGGTCACGGCGCGGCTAGCCAATCTGTGATCACGGCGGGGCTGGTCCCGCCTCCTTCTAGCCTCCGGACCGATATGCTATCTTCCCCTCCTCCAGGCTCCCCCTCTCCTCCGGACACCCTCTCTTCACCTCCTCCAGGCTGATGGAAGACACAAGCTGCAGGTGAGACTGTCAGCCAGAGAGAGAGATCAGAGGAGTTTAGACAAGTCAGTATTGGTCAGTACAGGCATACCCCACTTTTAAGTACACAACGGGACCAGAGCATGGATGTAAAGCGAAAATGTACTTAAAGCGGTAGTTCACCCACAATCCCATGATGTTACCATCGAGACAGGCATTGTAGCGCGAGCTACAGTATGCCTGTCCCGATTTTTTTAACCCCGTACTCACCTCGTAGTCGTCCATCGTAGATTCCGGCTCCCGCGGGGAATGGGCGTGCCTATGGAGAGGGAGGATGATTGACGGCCGGCCCTGGCACGTCACTCTCCCCGAAGACAGCCGGAGTAGGTCTCGGCTCTTCACGGCGCGTGCGCACAGGCTATGCGCACGCGTCGTGAAGACCAAGCCTATTTCGGCTATTTCCGGAGAAGCGTGACGCGCCAGAGCCGGCCGTCAATCATCCTCCGTCTCCAGAGGCACGCCCATTCCCCGGTATCTTCGATGGACGACTACAAGGTGAGTATGGGGGGAAAAAATTCGGGACAGGCATACTGTAGCTCGCGCTACAGTGCCTGATTTAAAGGTAAAAGAAAAATTTTTTTTTTTTTTACTGTCGATAGGGTGAACCCCCGCTTTAAAGTGAAGCAATGCCTTTTTTCACTTCTAGGCTGTAGTGGGGGTGCCAGGGGCTTTAGTGGGGGCATCAGGGGAACACTCACATGTAAATAAGCTCATCTGATGCAAGGGGGGGCCGCTCCAATCCATCCCCCGGACATTGCGCTGTGCACAAAGGACAGTGCTATTGAGAGGCTGGATGGCATTCTGTGGCTGACAGGGAAGCCTGAAAAAACACGGAGGGGATGTGATGTTACCGGAGGTGGGGAGGCAGCCAGGATACAGTAAGAGCACACTGGAACTAGGCAGGCTAAGTGCTCAGAACTTCAGTTCCGTCTAATGCGGGTGCACGGCGCGGGAATATTTGTACTTGTGAGACACTTTACGTATACTCGCGGGCATGTCCGTACTCGCGAGTGTACGTAAAGTGAGTGTCCGTAAAGCGGGGTATGCCTGTATATAGTGTAGTGGACAGTGCAGTGGTCAGTAGTGCCATCCATTCATCAGTGACCCCTGTCAGTGCCATCCATCAGTCAGTGCCATCCATCAGTCAGTGCCCCTCTGTCAGTGCCATCCATCCGTCAGTGCCCCTCTGTCAGTGCCATCCATCCGTCAGTGCCCCTCTGTCAGTGCCATCCATCCGTCAGTGCCCCTCTGTCAGTGCCATCCATCTGTCAGTGCCCCCTGTCAGTACCATCCATCCGCCAGTGCCACCTATCCGTCACTGCCCCGCGTCAGTGCCATCCATCAGTGCCATCCATTCATCAATGCCCCCGTCAGTGCCATTCATCCGTCAGTGCCCCCCCATCAGTGCCATTCATCCGTCAGTGCCCCCCCTGTCAGTGCCATTCATCCGTCAGTGCCCCCCCATCAGTGCCATCCATTCGTCAGTGCCCCCCTGTCAGTGGCATCCATCCGTCAGTGCCATCCATCAGTGCCCCTGTCATGCCCATTGTTAAAATTGTCACATGACATTAAAAAAAAGTATCGGTATTCGGTATCGGCGAGTACTTGAAAAAAAGTATCAGTACTTGTACTCGGTCCTAAAAAAGTGGTATTGGGACAACCCTAATTAATATATATATGTGTGTGTATATATATATAGTTGGCCCCCCTACTTTTGTCCTTGTCCCCCCATGTGCCCCACCCTAATTAATATATATATGTGTGTGTGTGTGTGTGTGTGTGTGTGTGTGTGTGTGTATGTATGTATGTATATATATATATATATATATATATATATATATATATATATATATATATATAGTTGGCCCCCCTACTTTTGTCCTTGTCCCCCCCTAAATAAGAAAGCTAGAGACGCCACTGCTGAAGGAGGCAGGCAGCGGGAAAGCCAAGTATATCACTCTGCCTGCAGCAGGAACTGTGACCCAGGACTTTATGCAAGTGAAGCACTGGCTGTTGTGTCAGTCCACCAGAAATTAAAAGGAAAAAATAAGTCCCTTGATTCTGCAGTCTCTTGGGCCCCTCTGGATAAACTGAATGCCCCCCTCCCCACCCAGGGAATATGATTCACCACCAGTGGGCCATGGAGGACATTATTTGTTCACACTATGTATGCCCATGTATACTACATTATGGAGTTTGAAGCTGCCGCCCCCCAAAGTGAAGGGACCGGGCCCCCTACAAGAGGCCCGATGGTACCCCCCATCAGCAGCCCTGGCTGCAGACACCCCACTGGTCTGATGGGGGGGGGGGGGGGTTGCTGCTGGACACAGCTATATTATAGATATGCACATTTATTTATATATATATATATATATATATATATATATATATATATATTTATATAGCTGTGTCCAGCAGGGGAGGCTGGGAGTGCTGCTGGACACAGCTATATACACATATATATATATATATATATATATATATATATATATATATATATTAGATAGCTATATTTTATTTATATATATATATATATATATATATGTGTCCAGCAGCACTCCCAGCCTCCCCCCTGGTTATCAGACCGTTTCAGGGTGGCAGCTCAGCCACTATACCTGTATATAATATAGCTGACAACCAGTTGGGGGGGGGGGGTGCTGCTGGACACGGCTATATTTTATATATATATATATATTTTATATATATATATATATATATATATACATATATATATATATATATATATATATATATATATATATATATATATATATATATAAAAAATATATGATATAGCTGTGTCCAGCAGTAAAAACAACCACCCCCCTCTTAGCACTCCTCCTTCTTACCACGGCAGCTCTGGTCAGCTCAGGTGTGACTGGGTGGCAGGCACCATGACACCCCCTCCCCCCCATTGCAAGAGCTCACCTCAGCTTATGGCGGTGGAGGACACCCCCAGCTCGGGTCCAGCGGCTCAGATACACAATATACCCGGGCGGCAGTTGGTGAGGACACACACACAGTGTGCAGCTGCGCCGCCCAGGAGGAGAGCAGTAGTGAGAGGGGACTCGAAGGAGGAAAACAGAGACAGGAGCAGCCCCAGCGCGCACCGGATGTGTTCAGCTAAAAAAAATGCCAAAGGGAGCCAGGGATTTCTCCACCCTCGGGATGGTGTCACCCCTCTCTCGGGTGTCACCCAGGTGCGGACCGCACCCCCCGCACCCCTAAAGCAATGCCTCTGAGTGGAGCCAATTCACCCGGTCTGTGTCAATAGTAACAAACTGGGCAGGTCTGAAGCAAGCATGCACGGGTGCCCCCAGGGAAAGCACTCCCGAGCCACCCAAGAGGACTCCAAAAAAGGAGGATCGGGGCTGCTCTGTGCAAAACCACTGCGCAGAGCAGGTAAGTATACCATGTTTGTTGTTTTAGCTTTAAAAAAAATGAAGGTTTAGTATCGCTTTAACAACCTAAAAACCATCTCCTTGCTCCTATTTACCTACAAAACTCTTAGAAAGTCCGGTCTACAACTGTCTGAACTTCCACCTCACTAATAATGATCTTCTTGACCCATTACAGTCAGGATTTTGCCTACAACCCTCCTGAGAAACCTGACTAAAGACGTACTAACTGCTAAAACCAATAGTCACTGTTCTGTACTCTTATGCCGCGTACACATGACCATCTTTCATGATGAGAAAAATGCAATTTTTTAACTTGGTCATTAAAAACGATCGTGTGTAGGCTCCAGAGCATCCGACTCGAAAAATGGGCATTAAAAATTTAGAACCTGCTCTATTTTTTCTTTGTTTTTCACGTCGTGGTCGTGTGTACGCTTTAACCACGGGAAAAACGTGCATGCTCAGAAGCAAGTTATGAGAAGGGAAATTTGCATAATCAGCCCAAAGTGTGGCGCCATACGAATGGAACTTCCCCTTTATAGTGCCATTGTACGTGTTGTACTTCACCGCACTTTGCTAGAGCATTTTTTATCACAATCGTGTGTATGCAAGACAGGCTTGAGAGGAATCACATCGAGAAAAACTTTGTTTTTTCCCATGACATGAAAAACGGTCGTGTGTACACGGCATAACTCTTAGGCCCCGTACACACGTCCGAGAAACTCGACAGGCAAAACACATCGTTTTGCTCGTCGAGTTCCTTGTGAAGCCGCCGAGGATCTCGGCGAGCCAAATTTTCCCATGGCCCAACGAGGAAATAGAGAACATGTTCTCTTTTTGGCCCGACAAGATCCTCGTCGGTTTCCTCGGCGAAAAGTGTACACACGACCGGTTTTCTCGGCAGAATACGTCTCCCATCGAGTTTCTTGCGGAATTCTGCCGAGAAAACCGGTCGTGTGTACGGGGCCTGAGATCTCTCTACTGCCTTTTATACAGCTGACCACCCCCTCCTTCCCAAAAAACTCCACTCCCTTGGCCCTTGTGACTCTTTGCTGGTTCTACTGTTACCTATCTCACTTAGAGATGCAAAATTTTCTGGAAATTTTGAAGCCATAGGAAAGAAACTGTTTTTATTTTTTTTCCTGTGTTTTTTTTCTGAAAAAAAAAAATCAGTGTGAAGTCATTTCAAAAATTCATTCACATCATTTTGTTACAATTAGAAGGTGAAATGTGGTGTATATAAACGTGTTATGCTTGAAATAAAAGTGCACCTTATTCAGTAAATAAACTGACAGGCTGATAAACCCTACACAATGTCCAATCCACACTGAAATGTCCAAATGAAAACAGAATTTCAGATGAAGGTTCCAGAATAAAGATTCCTCACACCCAGAGTCCACGGTGACATATATACAGCACCCAAAAAGGAGTGATATAGATTGACAGACAGGAATCCTGCACCACTAAATTACTGCCGCTTACCAGATTGTATGATCCCTTGGTTAGAGAGATCATACATGCTTGAGGTTTTTTCCCCAGCCCTGCATCTCTGCGCCTCAATATAGGGGTGTCGTCAGAAATGTCTAACAAATCATCAGCCCTCCCTCATAACAACATCTATATATAATTTACCAAGAGACTATGGGCCGGATACATTGGCGTATCTGTCAGGCCCGCGTAACGCCGCTCTAACTTTGGGCGCAATTTTTTTATTCACAAAGAACTTGCGCCCTTAGTTAGAGCGGCGTAGCGTATGTGTTGCAGCGTAAGGCCGCGTAATTCAAATGGGGTTGTAGGGGGCGTGTTTTATTTAAATTTCCCTTGACCCCGCGTTTTTTACGTTTTACTTGAACGGCGCATGCGCCGTCCGTAAAATCTCCCAGTGTGCATTGCTCTAAATGACGTCGCAAGGACGTTATTGCTTTCGTCGTGAACGTAAATTACATCCATCCGTATTCACGAACGACTTATGCAAACGACGTAAAAATTTCAAAACTCGGCGCGGGAACGACGGCCATACTTAACATTGGCTGCGCCTCATAGACCCAGGGGTAACTATACGCCGGAAAAAGCCGAACGCAAACGTCGTAAAAAAAAACGCCGGGCGGTCGTTCGTTTCTGAATCGGCGTAACTCCTCATTTGCATATTCGTCGCGTAATAATACGGAAGCGCCACCTAGCGGCCGGCCTGGAATTGCAGCCTAAGATCCGACGGTGTAAGACACTTACACCTGTCGGATCTTAAGGATATCTATGCGTAACCTGATTCTATGAATCAGGCGCATAGATACGACCGTGGGAACTCGGAGATACGACGGCGTATCAGGAGATACGCCGTCGTATCTCTTTCTGAATCCGGCCCTATGATTTGATTAGTGTTCAAATAGCTCTTCATCCCTCACTTTATTATTTTATTTTTAACATTACAGTGATAACTCACTTCAGATAGTGGGAGAGACTGTACACAGTTTCTTTATCTTACGTATATGCACGTTATACACATTCACATGTCAATTGTATAATCACTTAATTTTGCGCAGCTTATAATTTTTTATTTATTTACAAGTGCTTCAGTTTATAGTGCATATAAAAAGACTATAGCAATGTGATAGGTTGTGTAACTGTAGCTACCTGCTCCTGATGACCAGGCGCTATGTTTAAATTTAGTGGGTGTCTGAGCTGATAATTAGCTCAGACTTTGTTAATTAAGGCTAAATCAGCCTCTGTTCCGGCTTTGGCTGTGCTTGGAGGTATTTCCCTTTCTTTGCCTATAGGGGGCGTTACCACCATAGGCCAATGTTGGAACTCAAGCAGGTCAGGGTGTATTGGGTGTCTTTCTCCGGGAACAGCCCAGTGGGAGTGGTCTCCCCGCTGGGCATTCTGGGGAGGGATACTTTAAGGGCACTTGCCTGACGAAGAGGTCCTGTGCGGCCTCGAAACGTTGCACCTCTTGTGATGTTTTTTGTGCATTAAAACTTTTTGGACGTTATATACGATCCGTGGTGTGCTGGCGAATATGTTCATGTACTTTAAGGGCAGACACCATTTTTTGGGGTCTTCGCCTCGTGGCCCTCCTGGCGCGAGGAGCATGCTGTAAGATTTTTTGGCCCGAGGCTGCGTTTCTACCAGGTAGGCCCAGTTGTCCTGACTGGGGCCTACACTCTGAGGGTGATCCTGTGCTGTCTGTCCTGAGGGAAGAAGCCGCTCAATGGAGGAAACCAGGGGAGGACCTGTCCCCGAAAGGACTGAGCGGAAGGCTGGTACTTTGGGAGAGGCCTGGTAACCCTATTGGAGGATGCACCGTAGGCTACAAAACCTTACAGTGTGCTGGGTTGGCTTAAAGGCTCTAAGACTGTAAGGCTGGAAGTTCGGGTACCAAATCCTGTGGCAGAGGATTCCGGACTGTTCATTTTTATTTGCAACCAGTCTGTGGCAGAGACGGTTACTGATCATTGTTTGTGCATCAGTCCGGCTGCTAGGCCAGGTGAGAGGGACCTATGCGGGTGACCAATACCCACTTGAGAGGAAGTGGTGAGTGACCTTTTGGGAACTTAGAAGTTTTTCCCTAGTGATCTGTACTATGCGTCTGAACCTTCCCCTATTCCTCCATTCTTCTACTTCTTACAAGTTATGAGAAAAATAAAACCTAACAGCTAAAGGTTATACCACTTGTGTGGACGTTGGAGTTCTTTACAGACTTTCTTCTCCTAGACAACGAACGTTAAGGTAACGTGCAAGGCCCAAATCTAATCCAGCAGCTCCTACTGGGGTAGTGCTACATAACCATAAAATGTTCATCCACAAATTGAAGCCTCCACAAGGAGATTAGAAGCAAAATCCAGCAGGAGCTACAGAGTATAAAAGAGAAGAGAGGCGCCTCTAAGTGTAGCAATATGGTTACATTTAATGAAGGTACAACATTTTGCAACTCACATGGTTGATGATTAAAAGAGGCACATCTAAGTATGCAGGCATCCGGGGTAAAGCTGTCCACATACATGTCCGCACCGCCGGCTCTCACCACTGTCAGTCTGCAATCGTAACCGGGAAGACTACCCTGCAGTAGAGCGATCTGAAAGCGAGGCCTGAAGCGATTGTGGAGAGCAGCGTGGAAGGGATGTCATCAATGGTGGTGCGGAGGATGGTCTATGTGGACAGCTTTACCCTGGATGCCTGCATACTTAGATGTGCCTCTTTTAATCATTACTTAGATGTGCCTTGTGACGGTATCGGTATGATATCCCCGTCAAAGATTCCCTTCTTCCATAAGAACATCACCCAATATTCCACGAGGAGGGATATTCCTGAGATCGCCCATTAAGCCACACATTAGTCCAGGCTTACTGCTAGAACAAGACAGACTTTAATGTTTTTCTTCTCAGCTTTTTATACAGTCCAAGACATTCAAGCAACAATGAAATCTCGACCACCCCCCCTAATCACACACTAAGGCTAATTACTAAAACATTCTAGACAGGTCGGCACCGACCGACAATTATCATGTCTAATCACTGCACATTCCTTAAACAACAAACCACCTTCACACACTAAGTTTCCTAGGCAGACATTTTGTCCCTGCATGCAGCTTGACACCTATTAACACCTCTGAGTATCACTAGGTTTTTAGACAGGGTTATCACACAATTAAAGGCCTTTCAAAAGCTAGCCTTATTTAACATATGAACAGTGTTCACAGAGAGAGATGAATCACACATGAAACACCTGTTACCTCTAACCCACAGCACTAAGTTAGCAGGGAGAGCATTAGACTGAAGCACATAGGCAAAAAGTCCTTCACAATGGCCCCCCCTTTTCTCCCTGCTCCGGCAAACCCGGTTGGACCTTCCCTGGTCCAGTAGGGTTGACGGGTTCAGAGCTTTCAGTCCGAGGTTAACTCCGTTTGGCGTAACTGACCTCCCTTGGCAACTGCTTCCGACTTAGGTATGTCACCGGGTCGTCAGATCACACGCCGGTCAGTCCAAGTCTTTGTGCGATCTGCAGAGTCACCAGAAGTCAGTGTGAAGATGGCGAATGGGTCTGTGCACCGCCATCTAGGTGTCCCGCTATGGGAGGGGCAGGTTATGGCTCTGAAGTGACAATCACAGGAGATTCATAAAAAGAAAAAGTTATATTTGTTGAAATGCTGTAGCACTGGTGCTCAGAGTCCGGGGGGGGGAGGGGACTCAGAGCCCCATAAGGTCAGCCACCCCCTGCTCCCTCCGCAGCCGCCGGTTCTCCTCTTTGAGCTTCTCCAGCTCCATCTCCAGTTCATGGAGCCTGGGGGGGTCAGCCCGCTGTGACCTCAGGTGGTTGTTCTCCTCCTCCATGCGGCTTATGCACTCCTCCAGCTCTATGTACTCACGGATCAGCTCCTGCTTGCTCATGTCCTGCAGGCTTTCCACGTGGTCCTTCATCATCAGGAACTAGGTGGTGGTGTAAGGGGCCACCGGTGGGCCCTTGGCGAACATCTCGGCCCGCATCTGGGGCGCCCGCTGCGATTCCATCTCCTCCAGTCGCTTCTTCTCCTCCCAGGTCCGCTGGTTATATGACTTCCAGGACCTCTTCTTCTTGGAGGGTAGCTGGCGGTGCCTCTTTCTGCCCAGCTCCCTCCAAGGCCCCTCCGGCTCATGGCTGTCGCCCATGACCAGCTGACAATGGTGTTCCCTGTTGTCCGTAATAACAGATTGTACCATGAGGGCTTCGTAAGGGGTGCCCAATGGTTCTTCCTGACCCAGCTCCTGGGGATCCCAAGCCGAGTCTACACAATGGGCTGCTGCTGGTGGGCGGTACCCAGGCTGAGACCAATTTGACCTGGTGTTGTCATTCATGGGGCAATTCTGCTTGAAGTGACCCAGCTGTTTGCACCGGAAGCAGCGTTGTTCGTTGTCCTCCTGGCGTGGATAGCGAGGGCTAGATGTCATCGGTCTGTTAGGCGGTTGGTATCTAGCGGCTGGTGGGTGTGAGGGCGCCGTTGGTCGTGGAGGTTGTACCCGTGGTGTGACCTGGTTTGTCTTGCGAGTATCCGCATATTCATCTGCCAACTTCGCGGCCTCTGGTAGAGTCATGGGCCTGCGATCTCTCACCCAATCTTTGACATCCGTCTGGATGTGATTGTAAAATTGCTCCAGGAGCATTAGTTGCAAAATGTCCTCTGCGGTGGTGGCCTGGCTGCTGTTAACTCAGTTAGAGGCCGACAGGGACAACTGGCATGCCCATTCCGCGTAAGAGTCTTTCGTGGTTTTGCGTGAGTCCCTGAACTTCTGTCGGTGGGACTCTGGGGTTACTGCATAACGAGCCAGGAGCGCTTCTTTAACCCGGGCGTAGCTATGGATATCCTGATCTGGCACGGTCCGGAAAGCATCAGAAGCTTTGCCTGACAGTTTGCCTGACAATATTGCAACCCACTCTCCTCTAGCTATTCGGTGCAGGTTACACTGTCGCTCAAAATCCGCCAGGTAGTTATCAATCTCACAGTCCTTTTCATCAAAAGCTTTAAAAGCGCTAAACGGAATCTTCCTTGTGTCTGCTGTGCTGTACTCACTGTTTGGAGAATGTGCGGCTGCTTGTTGGACTGCTGCCAGTTTTAACTGTAGCTCTGCGTCTCTTATTTGTTTATCCTTCTGTAGCTCTGCGTCTCTTATTTGTTTAGCCTTCTGTAGCTCTGCGTTTACTAACAGGTCCATCACTTTCAGCACCACATCCGGCGTTGGGTTCGGGCCGAACCACGCTAGCTTCTCTCTCATTAGCTTGTTGGCTGGCGATTCCTCCTCCTGAATCACTGGTGTCTCCATCTCTTGTACTGCTGGCGTTGCTGCAATCCCGTCCTCCTGGTCTATCTCCATTGATTCTGCTATGATGACCCGCTTGGTTTTGTTGCTAGCAATCCTTCCACGAACTTCCAGTAGTTCTTCCAGTGTCTGTTTGGAATCCGGGTGTGAAGGGGAATAGAAGGGAAAATCCCACTGCTACCAACCAATTGTGACGGTATCGGTATGATATCCCCGTCAAAGATTCCCTTCTTCCATAAGAATATCACCCAATATTCCACGAGGAGGGATATTCCTGAGATCGCCCATTAAGCCACACATTAGTCCAGGCTTACTGCTAGAACAAGACAGACTTTAATGTTTTTCTTCTCAGCTTTTTATACAGTCCAAGACATTCAAGCAACAATGAAATCTCAACCACCCCCCCTAATCACACACTAAGGCTAATTACTAAAACATTCTAGACAGGTCGGCAACGACCGACAATTATCATGTCTAATCACTGCACATTCCTTAAACAACAAACCACCTTCACACACTAAGTTTCCTAGGCAGACATTTTGTCCCTGCATGCAGCTTGACACCTATTAACACCTCTGAGTATCACTAGGTTTTTAGACAGGGTTATCACACAATTAAAGGCCTTTCAAAAGCTAGCCTTATTTAACATATGAACAGTGTTCACAGAGAGAGATGAATCACACATGAAACACCTGTTACCTCTAACCCACAGCACTAAGTTAGCAGGGAGAGCATTAGACTGAAGCACATAGGCAAAAAGTCCTTCACATGCCTCTTTTAATCATCAACCATGTGAGTTGCTAAATGTTGTACCTTCATTAAATGTAACCATGGTGCTACACTTAGAGGCGCCTCTCTTCTCTTTTATACTCAGTTGTGACTTGACACTACTTGTATATGGAGACAGCGCTTGTATATCAAGTCAAAATGTATTTAAAAATGTTGATTGTCTTGCAAAACACTGTCAAACCAAGTTAATCTCAAACCAAGGTTTTACTGTAAATGGAAGGGACAACTTTTTATAAAGTCAATTCCTTGTAGAGGCTGCAGCTACTGATATGGAACGCTGAGATGATATTGGATATAGAGGTGATAGGAGCCTTAGGATGGAGGGGATTATACCCATTAGTAGCATCAATGGTAGCGGGTCTGGGATACAGAGATGGTTAAAGTGAAAAAGTCTCTCTGTAGTTATAGCAGCCGTAGGTAATTCCTTATCCGAGTCCACAAACAACTGCTCCGCACTGACATCACACATTACACTATCCACAGGACCATGGTTAATGCAGCGTCCTCCGCATCACGTACGTGTATGATGACGCCACGCTGACATTTCACTGTTGAAATGTTTCCAAACTCTAGATGATGGTCTCACCATTTTACTGAGAAGAGGAAAAGAAAAAAAAATATTTACTGAGCAGACTATAGGGAAACATTATGCCGTGATTGTGGAGAACAGTAATAGGAATAATTTAAATATTATAAAGATAAACTAAATTGTCAGACAAACATACCCTCTTACCTGTCAATTAAGGCCTGAGGGGACAGAAACTATCATCTACTGTATCCCAACAATCACCCAGCTATAGGAGGGACAAGATGAAGCCCACAAGCAAACTAAACTTGAGCCTTTCCCCTGCACTACCCCCTAGTGGCAGAAAGGCATATTTCTCTTGTTTAAAAACTGAATTGAGAAATACGGTGTTACTTAAACTGTATTCCAGGATTTGCTTGTCTTCAGCTGAGAGGACTTGCAATAATTTAAGACTTTACATAAAGTCTCAGAATTATTTCATTAAGGCCTTCATGTTATATAGTTTGAATACCATGTCAAAGATATAATACTTATCATTTTCCATGAGAAAAATAAAAAAATATTTTTTCCCCCGATTTTCCCCCTCTTTTAAAGGCCTTCCCATCTCTTATCTCAGCACACCTTCAGTGTTACTTACAGTTCTACCTCCTCCTCTTTTTGCTGTTGTCACCAAAGGTTCTGTCCTCAGACCTCTTTCATTCCCTATCTACACCCACTCCCACGCTTTCCGCTACCATACCAATTTTATTTCTTTTTTTACATTATTTATGAGAGGGTTATATTATGATCACAAGAAACAGTGAAAAAAATGTATCACCACAAGGTCTACAAATTTAACATAGAAGACGTTTCAGACTTGGTAAAGTGGAGAGACAGGATAAACTAACAATAGGCAGTCACAACAAGTGGTCGTTGTATTTGTATAGACATTGTTCTCAAAACAGAGGAAGTTCATGTTCAATATACTGTACATTGATGACACCCAGATTTTATTAGGGAGAATGCAGCAAACTACATCTGGAAAGATTACTCAGAATTATAAAGAAAATAAACCAGAAGATGGGGTCATGGAAGAAATGTAATGGGAACATCGCTTTTAGTTCGAGGGAGTCCAGCCTCCCTATTAGTAGTCGAAGAGGAAAGTGGAAAAAAAATGGGGGGGAATAAAGAAAATACCAGGTGGGAGGTCATAGCCCAGTGCTAACTACAGCAATTCCGAGGTTAAGTATTGATCATAGTTACCACTGATCTGCAGCCGCAGTTCCGAATTAGTAGAATAATTCAACGTTTCTCCAAGTAATAAAGAGTTATAAGCTACCATACCATTTCTAATCTGATGAAACCTAAATCTATATTTCACCTATACTTTATCCTTTAGCTCATCCCTAAGGCCCCGTACACACGAGAGGATCTATCTGCTGGAATTGATCTGCGGATCAGTTCCAGCGGATAGATCCGCTGGTGTGTACATCCCAGCGGATCTTTTTCCGCTGATTTTTTTCGGCCCGACCGATTTCCAGCAGATAAAAATTTCTTAGCGTGCTAAGAAATCTATCCGCTGGAATCGGCTTCAGCGGATCGATCCGGTGGTCTCTACAGACTCACCGGATCGATCCGTACGATTCCCTCCCTCGCATGCGTCGTAATGATTCGACGCATGCGTGGGTATCCTTATATGACAGCGTCGCGCACGTCGCCGCGTAATCATCGCGGCGACGGCGCGACACGTCATCGCGATGGGATTTCGGCGCGGATTTCGATCCGATGGTGAGTACACTCCATCGGATCCAAATCCGCGGAAATCCTCGAGAGGATTTATCCGCGGATACGGTCCGGCGGACCGTATCCGCGGATCAATCCTCTCGTCTGTACCCGGCATTACAGTTATTACCTTTTGTATCACTTGACCCTTCCCTTTAGATTGTAAGCTCTAACGAGCAGGGCCCTCTAATCCAAGTTGTATTGAATTGTATTGTTACTGTAGCATCTTTATTTTTTTTTATATTTTGTAAAGTGCTGTGCAAATTGTTTGTGCTTTATAAGCCCTGTATTATAATAATAATAATAATAATTATAATAATAATCATGGCATGAGGAAGGTAGAACTATATTGATTACTTAACAGGAAGCCCAAAACATTCCAGAGAATCAAAAATTGGACTTTCCAGAGAATCAAAAATTCTACTTTCCAAGACACAATTTAGGACCAGAGTTTATATTGAAGTTTGAGAGAAGGTCAGGAGCAGAGTACTTTCTCCATTCTGGAGGGTCATGTTGGAAGTGTAATATACTGGTAATAGGTGTGATCGGAAAATTAGATAATAGGTCTGGAGCTGAGTATTTTTACCTCATATAGAGTTATATTGGAGGGTGTGATATCCCAGTAATAGGTGTAATTCGAAAGGGAGATAGATGACCTGGAGCTGAGTATTTTCTATGTCAGTGAAGGTCATTTTGGAGGTGTGATATCCCGGTGGTATGTGTAATCAGAAGGGTAGAGAGTAAGGCCCCTTTCACATTGGCAGACCGTTCTTCCGTTTATTACACGTCCCTATCGGACCGCCCTGTCCGCCGACAGCTCAGTGGGGATTACGGATGATCCCCGCTGAGCCGACAGACACACACGGAGCGGACACAAAAACGGTCCGCTCCGTGTGAAAGAGGCCTAGGTCAGGGGCAGACCATTTTCTACCTTATGGAGGCTCATCTTGGTGGTGGTTTGAGTGTAATCAGAGGTAGAAAGAAGGTCGGGAACAAAGTACTTTTTCCCCTATGGTGGGTCTTGTTGGAGGGTGTGATATAATAGGTGTAATTGGGAAGGTCAGGAGCAGAGTATTTTCTATCTTATGGAGGGTGATGTTGGAGGTGTGATATCCCGGTGGTGGGTATAATCAGAAAGGTAGAGAGTAGCTCAGGAGCAGAGTATTTTCTGACTTATGGAGGGTCATGTTGGAGGTGTGATATCTCAGTGGTGGGTGTAATCAGAAAGGAAGAGCAGGTCAGGAGCAAATAACTTTTTTCCCTTGTGGAGGGTCATGTTGGAGGGTATTATATCTTGGTGGTGGGTATAATCGGAAAGGTATAGAGAAGGTCAGGAGCAGAGTAGTTTCTAATTTATGAAGGTCTCACATTAAGGGTCGTATTTGTTTTTCTTTTAAATTTATGATTTTGTTCTTAATCACTGAATTACATTTTTGATTTTCTCAGAATAACTCCGTCACTTGATGTTTATTGCAGGGACCCGGATGTTTTCATCCCTGGCTGTTCTAGTTCTGCTTTTCCAAGTTATCATGTTTAGCTGAATGGCAAACACTGTGTGCTGAGGACCTCGTATACAGACTGAAAATCCTTCTGTTGATATTAAGCTGGAGAGTTTGACTTATCTGTCCCCCAGGAAATACACTAATGCATCTTTTCAAATTTGTTAAACTGGAGCTCAAGCCATAATTTCCAAGTTTAGACAGATCAGGAAATAGTTAATACTTCTATCTGGTCTTTATCTCTAATTTGTCGGGAGAAATTACACTAGCTGCCCGAGTCTCAAGGCTAAGAAGAGGAAACCTTTTCTGAGATGTGGAGAGAAAATAGAATCAACAGAAGTTCGAATCCCTCTCTTTTATTATGGAAAACTCAATATAATGTTTGCATTGGAGTCCTTTAACCTCCCTGGCGGTATGATTATGTCAGATTTTTGATGCTCAAAGCAGTACAATTGTTTTGCATGCAAATTTGGCGTTTTACATTGTAGGCCTGCAATTCTTAGGAATAACTCACTTAAATCTGTCCAAACAAGAGTCTAGTAGAGATCCCGGGTATGAAAAAGTTTGAAACACAAAATCATAAATTATAATATAATAAATAACTATAAATAATTATAACAAATAATAATATAATAATAATAATAAATATTATTCAATAATGTAATCAAATCAAGAACACTAAAATGTTCTTAGTTGCAGAATTGTCGCTGTTATTACATTCAGTGTTTGATGACGAATTTCCACACAAATCGCTATCGCTTAATTCTGCAAGGTATTCTAATTTATTATCGCTGTTTTCTACCTTAGCTGCTCTAAAACCACTTTTGACATAAAGGGACACTTTTTGTTTGCTATGGACAATCTCAAGTTTCCAGGCAGGAAAAACAGTATTTATTATGTAAAACTGCATGCAGGTCACTGGACAGACCACTGGGGACAAAGGGGATGTGAAATAATTTGATACAGTACTGTAATCTATGCTGTGTTTTTATTTTTTTGAATTCGGCGCCGAACTCCGTTCTCGTGCGTCGCCACGCTCGCAGGGAATGGAGCTCGGCACTCGGGCATTGTGTGAATGGATCGGAGGAGTAGACGGCTCGCAAACACAGCAGGAAGACATCGCAGGATCCTTGGGACAAGGTAAGTAACTTTGCCTGGATCCTGCAATGCGATCCCGAGTGTGGCACGGGGTTACCGCTTTTGGTACTGAAATTTCACCCCGGGATTACCGCTAGGGAGGTTAACAGAAAACTTAAAATCAATGATATTTTAAAATTGCTAGAACCTTCAAAGGGTTTAACGATGGACTCCAGGAATGGTCTGTATTGCATACCTACACTGGACCACCTTGGAACAATGTAAGTATGCATATCTCATACTTGATGAGCCACTGGGGAAGTTGACAATTATGGTAGCATTTGGTGCTACATACAGTGATAGGGAAAATCTTCCAGGTCCAACTTAGATTCTAGCGAGCAGCTACACTCTACACTGATAACAGGGTGTCACTTGGCACTGCCATCATTCATAGAAAGCCTTATATATATATATTTTTTTTTTATGAATACACAGCATTCTCTAAATGGATGAATTGGATCGGAGATTTCCGCCCTATCCAATCATAAAACACATCTGTAGCGGTACCCCTGTAGGGGCTGCTGGTTGTTGTGGTCCTTCTCTCACCCTGCCAGGCACACTATCTTCAGACATTCAGCAGTCAAGAAGCAGTCCTTGTACTTTGTTTTTATGTTTTATTGGGGAAAATAAACTTGGATGGGGATAAGGGAGATATGGGATGCCCACTTCATTGAAGAAAGAAGACAAAGAATTGGGACTTCAAACTATATACAGTCTCTGTATATAAACCTCCTTACTTCCATCTCCATCGCATCACTTGATTACTGATCTCTCTCTCCAGCACATCACTTGATTCCTCACTTCCAGGACCAGCTAGCACTGTAGTTTAAGCCTGATATCGGCAAATGTCCTTTGCAGGTAGGGTCCATGGGCCCTTTTGATGTAGCAAAAATGTAGGTAGTCCCAGTTCTAGCTATTTAAGTGGCTACTGCTCCCAGAACCACATCTTAAGGCCCCGCCAGCCCTCCTGGCTGCAGCTGCCCCTCTCCACTGCCCGTGCCACCACAGTCCACTCTACTGGCTCTGCATCCATCCCAGACTGCAATCTCCCAGTCCTCTCAGGCATGCCTCCCCAGTCCTCCCGACTGTGTGAACACTCACCAGCCATCTTGGCAGCACTCTCTGTGGAACTCCCGGAGACTTGCCTGGTCGGATTCTCCCGTTGTTCTCTCTTTTTACTCTTGGTCAGGACACATCTGTGGGTTGCAAGAGGGTCCTGTCCGCACCGAAGGCCAGCCACAAAGTCACCCCCCAGACTGGGGAGCTCCCTCAAAACCCAAGACAGCCTAACACTTCATCTCCATCTTCCACCTGATACCAACTCATCCCCAGCTGGGTTGACCCTGGGTATTTGAGGGGGCCTTCCCCCTGCCGATCCAGGTTGGGGATTGGTAAGGGCCCGCAGAATACTCCAGGCAGTTCCACCTCACCTCTCTTCTTTCCTTTCCAGAAGATTCCACAATGTTCTGGAAAGAAGTGGGAGGTCTCAGACATGCTGCCTGAGCCACTCAAACCCTGACCCAGAAGAAAAACACATACTGGCTTGGCTGCCAACCAATCCTGGAAATTTGCCTACACACAAAACTCTGTACACATACTAGTACCACTAGAGAGTGTTACACATTGTATTCATTAAAAAGGAATAGAGCCTTCTATGAATAGTGGCTGGGCCTTAGAATCTAAGCTAGACCTGGAAAATTAGCTATTACTATAGTAACGCAAACTACTACAGGGATTTCCAGCTTCCCCAGTGCACCCTCAGGTATGAAATATAGATATTACATTGTGCCAAGGCAGACCAATGTAAATAGGCAAAAAAAGATTATATCGAAGTTCCAATTTAAAATTGAAAATCTTTGGTGGAAATAAGGAAAACTTGAACCTTTTTGGAGTCGATGTCCAAGGTGAAATAAAGGGGATTTTCATGATTAAAACTAATCTGCTGCTTAAAATAAAGTAATGTGATTGTGATGTCATTATCTTATAAAGCCAAATATTCCTTCAACAAATATTCTACCTGCTTTTAAAATAATTTTCTTAATGTGTCTCAGAAGAACTTTAGAATTTGCAATCCTAAATGTAATAAAAATAGATAAATCTTGAACTCTGTGTGCTGTCTCTTCTCTGTCTTTTTGGGGGAAACGGTAGCTACCACATTGGCCAGTATAGACAGTCAAGCATGGTGGTGGGAGTGCCATGGTCTGGGGCTGCATGAGTGCTGCCGGCACTGGGGAGCTACAGTCCATTGAGGAAACCATGAATGCCAACATGTACTGTGACATACTGAAGCAGAGCATGATCCCCTCCCTTCAGAGACTGGGCCACAGGGCAGTATTCCAACATGAAAACCACCCCAAACACACCTCCAAGATGACCACTGCTTTGCTAACAAAGCTCAGGGCAAAGCTGATGGACTGGCCAAGCATGTCTCCAGACCTAAACCCTATTGAGCATCTGTGGGACATCCTCAAAAGAAAGGTGGAGGAGCACAAGGTCTCCCACATCCACCAGCTCTGTGATGTCATCATGGAGGAGGGGAAGAGGACTCCAGTGGCAACCTGTGAAGCTCTGGTGACCTCCATACCCAAGAGGGTTAAGGCAGTGCTGGAAAATAATGGTGACCACACTCAATTATGACACTTTGGGCCTAATTTGGACATTTTCACTTTAGGGGCGTACTCACTTTTGTTGCCAGCGGTTTAGACATTAATGTGTTGAATTATTTTGAGGGGACAGCAAATGTACACTGTTATACAAGCTGTACACTCACTACACAACATTGTAGCAAAGTGTCATTTCTTCAGTGTTGTCACATGAAAAAATATAATAAAATATATACTGTACAAAAATGTGAGGGGTGTACTCACTTTTGTGAGATACTGTATACAGGCATACCCCGCTTTTACGTACACAATGGGACCGGGGCATGTATGTAAAGCGAAAATGTACTTAAAGTGAAGCAATACCTTTTTTCACTTCTAAATGTGTGCACTGCATTGCAATAGTCATTTACAAGCATAACTGATATGAATAATGCATTGATAACTAAAATAAACACAATATTCAAATAAAAATTGTAAGCTTACCCCATCTCGTTGTTGCAAGGCCAGAGCAGCTGAGATAATTCATTGTGGTAGGAAGGGTGAAGGCATACAGGTATCTTCTGTTTCACTAGTCAAATCTTCAAAGGCGAGACGCTTTCTTGCTGGCGAAATGGGTGTACTACAAGAAGAAATTAGAGTAGGAGCAGGACTTGATGGTGATGTCAGAGCTGGAAATGGACTGTCAGGTATGCAGGTATCTTCTGTTTCACAAGTCAAGTCTTCAAAAATGAGGCGCTTTCTTGCTGGAGAATTGGGTGTACTACAAGTAGCAATAGGAGCAGGACACGGTGGTGATGTCAGAGCTGGAAACAGACTGTCAGTTGATGATGATCCGCGTGCTGATGGACTTTTAGAAAAGTATGTTTCTATGGAGGTTTGAAGTGTAGCTCTCTTTTTCTCCCTGTAGATTTCTTTGTAACAGGCATAAGCCCTTGAGATGTTAGCATTGACTTTGGAACTTCTTTCAAAATCCCTATCATGCTTTTCAAATAGAGCCATGGCGCTATCAAGATGACGGAAAGCTTCAAAGAGAATTTTTGTTGTTAAACCTTCAGGCTGATGATCAATGATCTCAACCCCATCCTGCATATCTTCTTCTCTCTCCTCTTCAAGTTCTAGAAGATCTTCATTGCTGAGGGACTCTGTGTGGGACGCAAGCAGTTCAGCAACATCTTCTGGCTCCACTTCCAGCTCTAACTGCCTTGCCATATCTACAATATTTTCAGTAACAGTAGCTACATGATCTTCACAGCCTTCTGAATCATCAACTAACTGTGGGCATAATTTTTTCCAGGCCCTTTTCATTGTGGTTTCCTTTATGTCATTCCAAGCATCTCTTATAGTTTTAATGCAATCCAAGATGTTGTAGCTTTTCCAGAATTTGGATAGGACTTCTTTACCGTCTCCTTCTTCTTTGTCTATTGCTGCAATACACTTACTGAATGTTCTTTTTAAGTAGTTTAACTTGAAGGCGGCAATGACGCATTGATCCATTGGCTGCAGTAGTGAGATAGTATTTGGTGGTAGGAACTGCACTCGAATGTTAGGGTTCAGCTCATCTAGTGTTCGAGGGTGTCCAGGGGCATTATCAACAAGCAGCAAAATGTGGAAAGGGATATTGTTGTCCTTGCAATAGGCTTTCACCTCTGGAACAAAGCAGGTGTCAAACCAATCTTCAAAAAGGGCTGCAGTAACCCATGCTTTTTTGTTAGCTCTCCAATGCACTGGAAGCCTAGTTTTAACGTAGTTCTTCAAAGCTCTTGGATTTTCCCATCTGTAAATTAGCAAAGGCTTTAGCTTTAAGGTACCAGAAGCATTGCCACCTAACAGAAGGGTTATTCTATCTTTAGCTGGCTTGTAGCCTGGCATTGATCTTTCCTGTATTGCGATAAAGGTTCTTGCAGGCATCTTCTTCCAGAATAGACCAGTCTCATCCACATTAAAAATCTGATCCATGGAGTAGCCTCCATCTTGAATAATTTTGGCAAGCTCTCTTGGATAGCTTTCTGCAGCCTTATGATCTGCAGCAGCTGCCTCTCCTTGTATTTTAATGTTATGTAGGTTAGACCTTTTCTTGAACCTATCAAACCATCCACGGCTTGCAGAAAATTCTGCATCCTTTGCTGTCTCACCTTTCTTAGCCTTCAGGTCATTGAACAGACTTAAGGCTTTAGTTTGTATAATTGCCTGGTTGACAGGAACATGACGTGTAGTCTGATTTTCTATCCAAAGTATTAAGAGTCTCTCCATGTCTGCAACAATGCTATCTCTTTTTCGAATTGTTGTTGTGTTAACAGGTGTAGCACTCTTAATTTCTGCAAGAAGTTTTTCTCTGTTTTTTATGACGGTGTTAACTGTAGTCCGAGTGTAGCCTAGCCTTCGGCCTATTTCAGCTTGAGTTACACCTTCATCATACAACTTAATCATTTTAGCCTTCATATCCAAAGTAATTGATTTACGGCTTTTTTTGGTACTATCTGCCATTATTCAATGCGTACCTGGCAAGCAATGCTGGGCTGGCTGGCGGACACCTCTGGGCAATGCTGGGCTGGCACCTCTGGGTCTTGGTGCTGGCTGGCAGGCACCTCTGGGCCTTGGTACTGGCTAGTGGGTACCTCTGGGCCTTGGTACTGGCTGGCAGGCACCTATGTGCCTTGATGCTGGCTAGCAGGCACCTCTGGGCCTTGGTGCTGGCTGGTGGGTACCTATGGGCCTTGATGCTGGCTGGTGGGTACCTCTGGGCCTTGGTACTGGCTGGCAGGCACCTATGTGCCTTGATGCTGGCTAGCAGGCACCTCTGGGCCTTGGTGCTGGCTGGTGGGTACCTATGGGCCTTGATGCTGGCTGGTGGGTACCTCTGGGCCTTGGTACTGGCTGGCAGGCACCTATGGGCCTTGATGCTGGCTAGCAGGCAACTATGGGCCTTGGTGCTGGCTGGCGGGCACCTCTGGGCTGGCAGGCACGATAGGTACCTGTAACAATGAAAATAACAGTGGGGGGGTCAGGGGCTATGATGTGGGTCCAGGGCTGGTAGTGGGGGGGGGGGGTCAGGGCCAATAGCAGGGGGGGCGTACGGTACTTACGATTATGCAGACTGTGGCTGGTGAACAGCTCTGGGCTGGTGGCACCTCTGAGCAGCGCTGGGATTGCTGACAGGCTGGTGGGTACCTCTGGGCCTTGGTGCTTGCTGGCAGGCACCTCTGGGCCTTGGTGCTGGCTGACGGGCACCTCTGGGCTGGCAGGCACGATGGGTACCTGTAACAATGAAAATAACAGTGGGGGGGTCAAGGGGCTATGATGTGGATCCAGGGCTGGTAGTGGGGGGGGGGGTCAGAGCCAATAGCAGGGGGGGCGTACGGTACTTACGATTATGCAGACTGTGGCTGGTGAACAGCTCTGGGCTGGCGGCACCTCTGAGCAGCGCTGGGATTGCTGACAGGCTGGTGGGTACCTCTGGGCCTTGGTGCTTGCTGGCAGGCACCTCTGGGCCTTGGTGCTGGCTGACGGGCACCTCTGGGCTGGCAGGCACGATGGGTACCTGTAACAATGAAAATAACAGTGGGGGGGTCAAGGGGCTATGATGTGGGTCCAGGGCTGGTAGTGGGGGGGGGGGGGTCAGGGCCAATAGCAGGGGGGGCGTACGGTACTTACGATTATGCAGACTGTGGCTGGTGAACAGCTCTGGGCTGGCGGCACCTCTGAGCAGCACTGGGATTGCTGACAGGCAATGCTGAGCACCTATGCTGAGCACCTCTGGGCCGACAGGCAATGCTGGACTGGCTTGCTGGCAACGCGCAGGACGTTTTGCCTCTTCCCTCACAACTCTGGGCGGCAGCTCCGCCCTCCAGATCATACTGCAGCTGCGCGGCGCGGGAATGTCCGTAATTGCGAGGCACTTTACGTACACTTGCGGGCATGTCCGTACTCGCGAGTGTACGTAAAGTGAGTGTCCGCAAAGCGGGGTATGCCTGTATACATGCTGTATATACAGTATAATGAGTAGAGGCCACCCTAAAACAGGTGGAAGGAGGGATCCCGGTGTGTGGAGACTCTTCCAAGGATGTACTGAGTTACCGAGCCTGTGGTGAACTCAGGATAGTCATGTAAAGGATATCTTATACAGGTGTGATATTGGCCGACCAGAGGTTGTATCTGTGCAAGGGTGGGGGCTGGTGCTGGGAAAAAAGGTGATGCTCCAATAAAGTGTAAGAGTGCTGGATGAGCCCCAGAGAGCAAACACATTTTTTGTAGTTGTGCACCATGCTGTTCAATAATCAAGCTGGATGAAGTGAGATAATGATATTACACGCCAACAGTGAGCTCTTCCTAATTTCCAACTTTGTTCCTGTCCACATGGGGTACTTGAGTATTCCCACTCTTTCGGCTCTTCCTGCTACATTGGCAATGATATAAAATAGAAATCCAACAAGGGTGGCAGGGATCAAATCATAATGGGCACAGTACACACCTGAGTACTCAACACAGTGATGGTGGAAACCCCTCAAAATGGGTATGTAGCAAGTTCCCGGACCTCTAGAGGCCTAATGGTGACCTAAAGAGTCAGGGAGAGCTGACATCCTTCTCTGTAGAGTGAGTTACAAGGCATGGTGGGTGTAATGCAAGCTGAAGTGATGGGCACCAGACACTTTTTGAATGCAAAGAGATTTATTGTCTCTTGAACAAGAACTATGGGAGAGAGGGTTAGGACCAGGACACCCTTAACCTCTTTACCACCGAGGACGTCCTCCTTTTTGAGCGGTGATATCTCAATGATGCCTGCAGCTAGAGGCATCATTCAGATATCGCCGTCTTCAGCCGCCGATTCTCTGCACCATAAGAACGATCAAAGTGGCGGTTCTGCCGCTTGATCGTTCTTATAGGCAGCGGGAGGGGAAGCATTAAAACCTATCTCTTCTGAGGTCAAAGTGACATGGACTCATTAATTAATTGATTTTCCTGATCCAATCTCAGGGTTACCCATACTGCTGCCTGATCCAAATTACTATGAGTGAGACAATGCAATCTAGACAAAATGATTTCACATCTCACCTCTCCAACGTTCAACGGCCAAGAGAATGGCTGCCGTCTAAGCAGTTCACTTTATTTTCTGCACACGATCACAAAAATGCATTTTCATTGGTTCATTTTCATTCACATTAAACAGAAACACCCATCAATCCTCCCACTCCCCTGTGAGGCTGTCATTGGCCAGTTCATATAAGGGCCTCTCCATATAGCACAAATGAGTTATTGTTAGAAGATTTAAAGTTCCTTTAGTTATCCATAAAGCGAGAGGCAAGAGTGTTGCCTTATAAGGGTACAAGCAGTCCAGCATACACTTCTCCAGGTCATGTAACAAGAATTCCTTTGGTGGGGGGGGAGAAGGCAGAGGAGAAGAAATGGAGTGGAAACACTTTGAAACACAGTCCTTTTAAGTATAATGTAAAAACCATTATATATCATTCCTGATATCTGACAAAATCTTTATCAAGGAAAATAAGCAGTATTGATCATTCTCATACATACATATGCATATATAAAAAAGAAATATGGAAATATTTACCGAAATTAAAGAAATAGTTCTAATCATAACATAACATTTTCATTTTAGTTTCAAGTCCATCACAAAAGGGGCTCTACGCATCGAATCGATTCAGCGCCCAGAGGCGATTCAGTTCGCATGTGTTGCGCTATATACGTTTTTCACTCACTTAGAGTCAGTGAATGAGTGGGTCTAGTGAGAGACCAGAAGCTCAGTGTTGAAGAACTACAAGGAGCAGTTGTAGTAAAGCTGAAAGAACTGTTATAGGAGACAGCATTCCTGCACATGCAGATGTGGCGCCTTGCTGGGGCCTTTTCCTGCACAGCTGTCCTTCTATTGAAGTCTCAGAGTCTGCCAATTGAATCTACAACTACTTAAGGGTGTCCTGGCCCTAACCTTCTTTCCCCCCAAAATACAAAAAGGACTGTGAAAAAAAAAAAACTCTTTTACATCCGAGAAGTGTCTGGCGCCCAATGACTTTCACCATCTTTGCACCCACTATGCCTCACAACCCACTACATATTGAAGGATGTCAGCTATCTTAAAGGTCCTCATTAGACTGGAAGAGGCTAAAGACTTTGCTACAGTTACTTTTGTAATCACAATAAGAGTGGAAGTAAAATCTCACGATGGAGAGATTGCTCCAATGGTAGCCTTTAGAAGTATGATTTCCTCTCCTTTTGGAGAAATTTCCTCTGACTTTCTGCTGGGTCAGAATACACAATGAGGACAGCGGGGGAAGACCTCCAAGAAAAGTTCTTTCATGCAGTTTGGGAAGAGCTGAGAGTCAGTCTAGTTTGAGCAATGGGGGGAGAGCCAAGACATGGGGTGCAAAGGGTGTGCAAGTGTGGACACTGGTGAGGGAACAGGGTGTGTATGGGGACACAGACATTGTGATGGGGAGGAGAGATGTAATACAGGGCTGTGTAGAGTATGTAACAATGTGAACACTGGAAGAGGGGGAATGCATCATGTAGTGGGTTCATGGGCACTGGGGAGACAGCTGTAAAACATAGGGTGCAGAGACTAACTAAGGGGGCTATGGTGAAGGACGAGTGTGTGTACGCATTTATACTGGGAAGAGGGCAGTGCCGCAGGTCTGGAAAGAGTGTGCAGCAGTGTGGGTACTCTTGAAGAAACAAAGTATACCGAGACATAGAAACTGGAGAAAGAGCTGCGACGCAAGGCGGCAGAGTGTGTGTGTCACTTTGAGGGAGCAATCTTTTCTAGGACATAGACACTGGGGAGAGAGCTGTGGCATAGGACCGTGGAGTGTATGTAGCAGTGTGGGTACATTTCATAGATCATAAAAAACGATGTATTATTAAGAAATATTAATAAAACATTAAAAGCGCTAAAAAAAGAGCCTATCAGGGCGTGACTACACGACGATTCAGCTTGCAAGGCAGCCTAGCTTCTACCCGGGACTTACGAGGGGAAATTTGAGCCTGAGCAATTTGGAGCCATATTCCTGAGTGAGCAGAGGCAGCAGCCTTTATGACAAGCGCTTTTTATCTTTAATCTTGTGTAAGCATGAGCGGGTAGCAGGGGTTTTATGATTTAATAAAAAGGATTTTACACTATGCAAAGTCTCTCTTGCTTCCCTGCATGACTGCCAAGCTACACTGACTGAAGTGCATACGGATCATCACCATACACCAGAGGAGGAGAACCGATGAGTGATTACCACCAGTGGATGTATCCAATGCTTTCAAAGTACTACTTTTTGGTGAGTACAATACCTTAGGGGGAAATCACAGACAGCTCCTATCAGCATTTGAACGGACAAACAGCTATACTGTGAAATCACCCCACACAAAGAACTGCATATTAGAGGAAGTGCAAGGACTATCATTAATTGATTCACAAAGAGTGTGGACATATGTTATATAACACTTTTTATGCATACATAACCTCATAAACTTTTTCCTCAATTAACCATTGCAGTATATGAGTATTGGACTCATAAGCCATTGATAGGCTCTTTTTTTAGCGCTGTTAATGTTTTATTAATATTTCTTAATAATACATCGTTTTTTATGTCACTATTTTATTATAATAGCTGCTTTTCTACTGCACAAAACAATTATACATTTAACTTTCTTTCCATTGAGCGCTGGGATCAGAATCATCCGTAGGTTTTTTCTGATAAATTCTTTACAACATTTCATAGATCAATGTATGTTGGGACATGGACACTGGCAGAAAACCTGCGGCTCTGGGCCAGGGAGTGTGTAACAGTCAGGACACTGTAAGGGGAACAATGTGATTTGAGACATGGGCACTGAGGAGAGAGTAGTGATACAAGCCCATAGAGAGTGTGTACCAGTGTGGCACTGCTGAGGGAACAATGTGTGTTGGGACATGGATACTGGGAAGACAGGTGACAAAAGGCTGTGGAGAGCTTGTAGCAGTGTGGGGACATTTAATGGAACAATGTGTGTTGGGACTTGGACACTGGGGGGGGGGGGAGCTGTGACCTCAGGCTGGGGAGTGTGTAGCAGTCAGGGCACCGTTAAGGGAAAAAAGTGCATTGTAACATGGACACTGGGGAGAGAGCAGTGGCACAGGGTTGGGAAGAGTGTGTAGCAGTGTGGGTAATTTAGAAGGAACAATGTGTGTCTAGACTTGGACACTGGGGAGAGAGCAGTGGCACAGGGTTGGGAAGAGTGTGTAGCAGTGTGGGTAATTTAGAAGGAACAATGTGTGTCTAGACTTGGACACTGGGGGGAGAGCTGTGACATAGGGTGAGGGAGCGTATGTAGCAGAGTGGTTCATTTATTGGGAGCATTGTATGTTGGGACATGGACACTGGGGGGGAGAGGGGTGACAAAGGGCTGGGAAGAGTGTGTAGCAGTGTGGATTATTTTAGAGGGAACAATGTGTGTCTGGACTTGATCAATGGGGGGGGAGATCGGTGACATAGGGCTAAGGAGCTTATGTAGCAGTGTGCATAATTTAGAGGTAACATTGTATGTGTTGGGACATGGGCACTGGGGAGAGAGCAGTGACACAGGGTTGGAAAGGGTGTGTAGCAGTGTGGGTACTGTTGAAGAAACAATGTGTGCTGAGCTGAGACATTGAAACTAGGGAAAGAGCGGTGACACAAGGTGGCAGAAAGTGTCTATCAGCGGGGGTACTTTTTAGAGAACAATGTTTGTCGGGATGTGGACACTGGGGAGAGAGCGGTGACACAGGATTAGGGAGAATGTAGCAGTGCGAGTACTTTAGAGGGAACAATGTGAGTTGGGACAGGGACACTGAGAAGAGAGTGGTGACAAAGGAGAGTGTGTAGCAGTGTGGGCACTGTTAAGGGAACAATGTGCATTGGGACATGGACACTGGGAGGGGAGAGAGCGATGACACAGGGCTGGGGAGAGTATGTAGACTCTGGGTACATTTGAGGAAACATCCTGTGTTGGGACATGGACACTGGTAGGGGAGAGAGCGGTAACACAGGGCTGGGGAGAGTGTGGAGCACGGTGGGCACTGTTGAGGAACAATGTGTGTTGGGACATGGACACTAGTAGGGGAGAGAGCGGTAACACAGGGCTGGGGAGAGTGTGGAGCACGGTGGACACTGTCGAGGAACAATATGTGTTGGGACATGGATACTGGTAGGGGAGAGAGCGGTGACACAGGGCTCGGGAGAGTGTGGAGCATGGTGGGCACTGTCGAGGAACAATGTGTGTTGGGACATGGACGCTGGGAGGGGAGAGAGCGGTGACACAGGGCTGGGGAGAGTGTGGAGCACGGTGGGCACTGTCGAGGAACAATATGTGTTGGGACATAGACACTGGGAGGGGAGAGAGCGGTGACACAGGGCTGGGGAGAGTGTGGAGCACGGTGGGCACTGTCGAGGAACAATATGTGTTGGAACATAGACACTGGGAGGGGAGAGAGTGGTGACACAGGGCTCGGGAGAGTGTGGAGCACGGTGGGCACTGTCGAGGAACAATATGTGTTGGAACATGGACACTGGGAGGGGAGAGAGCGGTGACACAGGGTTGGGGAGAGTGTGGAGCACGGTGGGCACTGTCGAGGAACAATATGTGTTGGGACACTGGGGAGAGAGCTCACAGGAGGAAGGACTGAGACTCACGTGTGCTGTGAACAGCAGCTCAGATCTTGATCAATATCCACAGATGACAAAAATGTCACCTAAAAAAAAAAAAAATTCTGAAAATATAAAAAGTATAATAAAAATCTTTTACCCCCCACAATACAGGGGTAGGGTGAGTGTTACAGCATGATCTTCTGTAGGTAAGGGCATGGCCAAGAGTGGAGCCTCTCCTATATATCACAACCAAATGTAGCAACTAACTAGCAGTCCGGATACTCAGCGAAGCCCTCATTAGGTACAAGCTTAGCGCTGTTGTGTCCTTCAAATCCTGACCAGACTATGGAATTTGATGCAACTTGGACCCCATACACACCATTAGATTTTTCTGTAGATTTTTGTCTTCAGATTTACCAAAACCATGTAGTGCTCAAGGGCCTGCCTGATTGCATACAAATTTAAACTCTTGTTTAACCACTTCCATACAGGGCACATATACACCTTCCCGCCCAAGCCAATTTTCAGCTTTCAGCACTGTCGCACTTTGAATGGCAATTGCGCGGTCATGCTACACTGTACCCAAACAAAACTGGTGTCCTTTTTTTCCCCACAAATAGAGCTTTCTTTTGGTGGTATTTGATCACCTCTGCGATTTTTTTTTTGCGTAACAACTAAAAAAAGACTGAAAATTTTGAAAAAAAAAATACGTTTTTATTTTTTTCTGTAATTTTTTTTGTAAATAAGTAAGTTTTCTCTTTCAATTACGGGCACTGATATGGCGGCACTGATGGGCACCGATGAGATGGCACTGATGGACATCGATGAGGTAGTACTGACGGGCACAGATGAGGTGGCACTGATTGGCGGCGCTTGTATGCGGCACTGATGGGCACACATAGGCGGCACTGATGGGCACACATGGGCGGCACAGATGGGCACTCATGGGCGGCACAGATGGGCACTCATGGGCGGCACAGATGGGCACTCATGGGTGGCACAGATGGGCACTCATGGGCGGCACTGCTGGCTACTTATGGGTGGCACAGATGGGCACTGATAGGTGGGCACTGGGCATGGATGGGCACGGTGGGGTGGCACTGATGGACACTGTAGGGTGGCACTGATGGACAATGTGGGGTGGCACTGATGGACACTGGGGCAACACTGATTTACCTATGTTGCCAGTCAGTGCCCATTTTTTTTAATGCTTTTTTTTTTTTTTTTTTTTTACAGCCCTATTTTTTTTTAATCTGCCCTTCCCTGGTGGTCCATGTGGCGATCCGAGGGGGGGCTGCGCTGATAAACAATCAGCGCGAACCCCCCCTGTCAGGAGAGCCGCCGATCGGCTCTCCTCTACTCGCGTCTGTCAGACGCGAGTGAGGAAGAGCCATCAACGGCTCTTCCTGTTTACATTGTGATCAGCCGTGATTCGACACGGCTGATCACGTGGTAAAGAGTCTCCGTAAGAGACTCTTTACCGAGATCGGTGTTGCGGGGT